>NW_016107457.1:271533-325112 GCF_001604975.1 Cebus imitator
GGAATGAACAAAGTCTCCAAGAAATGTGGGACTATGTGAAAAGACCTAATCTACTTTGATAGGTGTACCTGAATGCGACGAAGAGAATGAATCCAAGCTGGAAAATACTTCTCAGGATATTATCCAGGAAAACTTCCCCAACCTAGCAAGGCAGGCAAATATTCAAGTCCAGGAAATACAGAGAACACCACAAAGATATTCATCAAGAAGAGCAACCCCAAGGCACATAATCATCAGATTCACCAGGGTTGAAATGAAGGAGAAAATACTAAAGGCAGCCAGAGAGAAACGTTGGGTTACCCACAAAAGGAAGCCCATCAGACTCACAGCAGATCTCTCAGCAGAAAACCTACAAGCCAGAAGAGAGTGGGGGCCAATATTCAACATCCTTAAAGAAAAGACCTTTCAACCTAGAATCTCCTATCCAGCCAAACTAAGCTTCATAAGAGAAGGAAAAATAAAATCCTTTGTGAACATACAAGTGCTCAGAGATTTTGTAACCACCAGGCAAGCTTTTCAAGAGCTCCTGAAAGAGGCTCTACACATATAAAGGAACAACCAGTACCAGCCACTCCAAAAACATGCCAAATGGTAAAGAGAATCAACACAATGATGAATCTGCATCAACTAGCGGGCAAAGCAGCCAGCTAGCACCAACATGGCAGTATCAAATTTGCACATAACAATATTAACCCTAAATGTAAATGGACTAAATGCCCCAATCAAAAGACACAGACTGGCAAATTGGATAAAAAGCCAAAATCCATTGATGTGCTGTAGCCAGAAAACCCATCTTACATGCGAGGATACACAAAGGCTCAAAATAAAGGGATGGAGGAAGATTTACCAGGCAAATGGAGAGCAAAAAAAGCAGGAGCTGCAATTCTCATCTCTGATAAATTAGACTTTAAAGCAACAAAGATCAAAAGAGACAAGGAAGGACATTACGTAATGGTAAAAGGATCAATGCAACAAGAAGAGCTAACGATCCTAAATATATACGCACCCAATACAGGAGCACCCAGATACATAAGGCAAGTTCTTAATGACTTACAAAGAGACTTAGACTCCCACACAATTATAGTGGGAGACTTCAACACCCCATTGTCAATATTAGACACATCAACCAGACAGAAAATTAACAAGGATATCCAGGAATAGAACTCAGACCTGGACCAAGCAAACCTAATAGACATTTACAGAACTCTCCACCTCAAATCCACAGAATATACATTCTTCTCAGCACCACATCACACCTACTCTAAAGTTGACCACATAATTGGGAGTAAATCCCTCCTCAGCAAATGCAAAACAATGGAAATCGTAACAAACAGTCTCTCAGACCACAGTGCAATCAAGTTAGAACTCAGAATTCAAAAACTAACCCAGAACCACACAGATTCATGGAAACTGAACAACTGGCTCTTGAATGTTGACTGGATAAACAATGAAATGAAGACAGAAATAAAGATGTTCTTTGAAACCAACGAGAATGAAGACACAACCCACCAGAATCTCTGGGACACATTTAAAGCATTCTCTAGAGGAAAATATATAGCAATAAGTGCCCACATGAGAAGCAAGGAGAGATCAAAAATTGACAAGCTATCATCAAAACTGAAAGAGCTACAGGAGCAAGATAAAAAAAAACTCAAAGTCTAGCAGAAGACAAGAAATAGCTAAGATCAGAATAGAACTGAAGGAGACAGAGACACAAAAATCCTTCAAAAGATCAATAAATCCAGGCGCTGGTTTTTGAAAAGATCAACAAAATAGACCACTAGCCAGATTAATAAAAAAGAAAAGAGAGAGTAACCAAATTGATGCAATAAAAAAACGATAAAGGGGATATCACCACAGATTCTACAGAAATCCAAACCATCATCAGAGACTATTACAAACAACTCTATGCACATAAACTAATAAACCTGGAAGAAATGGATAAATTCCTGGACACTTGCCTCCTCCCAAGCCTAAACCAGGAAGAAGCCAAAACCCTGAACACACCCATAACAAGGTCTGAAGTTGAGGCAGCAATTAAGAGCTTACCACCCAAAAAGAGCCCAGGTCCAGACGGGTTAACACCGAATTCTACCATACATACAAAGAGGAGCTGGTACCATTCCTTCTGAAACTATTCCAAACAATACAAAAAGAGGGAATTCTTCCCAAATCATAAGACCAACATCATCCTGATTCCAAAACCCGGCAGAGACTCAACAAGAAAAGAAAACTTCAGGCCAATATCCATGATGAACATAGATGCAAAAATCTTCAATAAAATACTGGCAAGCTGATTGCAACAGCACATCAAAAAGCTTATCCACCATGATCAAGTAGGCTTCATCCCGGGGATGCAAGGCTGGTTCATCATACGCGAGCCTATAAACGTAATTCACCACATAAACAGAACCAACGACAAAAATCACATGATTATCGCAATTGATGCAGAGAAGGCCTTTCACAAAATTCAACAGCCCTTTATGCTAAAAAACCCTCAATTAGCTAGGTATTGACGGAACGTATCTCAAAATAATAAAAGCTATTTATGACAAACCAACAGCCAATATCATACTGAATGGGAAAAAACTGGAAGCACTCTCCTTGAAATCCGGCACTAGACAAGGATGCCCTCTCTCACCACTGCTATTCAATATAGTACTGGAAGTTCTAGCCAGAGCAATCAGGCAAGAAAAAGAAATAAAGGGTATTCAAATAGGAAAGGAGGAAGTCAAATTGTCTCTATTTGCAGATGACATGATTGTATATCTAGAAGACCCCATCGTCTCAGCCCAAAAGCTCCTGAAACTGATAAGCAAGTTCTGCAAAGTCTCAGGATACAATATCAATGTGCAAAAATCACATGCATTCCTATACGCCAATAACAGACTTAAAGAGAGCCAAATCAAGAACGAACTGCCATTCACAATTGCCACAAAGAGAATAAAATACCTAGGAATACAACTAACAAGGAACGTAAAGGACCTCTTCAAGGAGAACTACAAGCCACTGCTCAACGAAGTAAGAGAGGACACAAACAGATGGAGAACATTCCATGTTCATGGTTAGGAAGAATCAATATCATGAAAATGGCCATACTGCCCAAAGTAATTTACACATTCAATGCTATCCCCATCAAGCTACCAATGACCTTCTTCACAGAACTGGAAAAAAACACCTTAAACTTCATATGGAACCAAAAGAGAGCCTGCATAGCCAAGTCAATTCTAAGCAAAAAGAACAAAGCGGGAGGCATCACACTACCGGACTTCAAACTATACTACAAGGCTACAGTAACCAAAACAGCATGGTACTGGTACCAAAACAGAGATATAGACCAATGGAACAGAACAGAGGTCTCAGAGGCAACACAACATATCTACAACCATCTGATCTTTGACAAACCAGACAAAGAGAAGCAATGGGGAAACGATTCCCTGTTTAATAAATGGTGTTGGCAAAACTGGCTAGCCATGTGCAGAAAGCAGAAACTGGACCCCTTCCTGACATCTTACACTAAAATTAACTCCAGATGGATTAAAGACTTAAACATAAGACCTAACACCATAAAAACCCTAGAAGAAAATCTAGGCAAAACCATTCAGGACATAGGTGTAGGCAAGGACTTCATGACCAAAACACCAAAAGCATTGACAACAAAAGCCAAAATAGACAAATGGGACCTAATCAAACTCCACAGCTTCTGCACAGCAAAAGAAACAGTCATGAGAGTGAATCGGCAACCAATAGAATGGGAAAATATTTTTGCAGTTTACCCTTCTGACAAAGGGCTGATATCCAAAATTTACAAAGAACTAAAACAGATTTACAAGAAAAAAAACAAACAAGCCCATTCAAAAGTGGGCAAAGGATATGAAGAGATACTTCACAAAAGAAGACATACATGAGGCCAACAAACATATGAAAAATGCTCATCATCACTGGTCATCAGAGAAATGCAAATCAAAACTACATTGAGATACCATCTCATGCCAGTTAGAATGACGATCATTAAAAAATCTGGAGACAACAGATGCTGGAGAGGATGTGGAGAAATAGGAACACTTTTACACTGTTGGTGGGAGTGTAAATTAGTTCAACCATTGTGGAAGACAGTGTGGCGATTCCTCAAGGACCTAGAAATAGAAATTCCATTTGACCCGGCAATCTCGTTACTGGGTATATATCCAAAGGATTATAAATCATTCTACTATAAGGACACGTGCACACGAATGTTCATTGCAGCACTGTTTACAATAGCAAAGACCTGGAACCAACCCAAATGCCCGTTGATGATAGACTGGACAGGGAAAATGTGGCACATATACACCATGGAATATTATGCAGCCATCAAAAACGATGAGTTTGTGTCCTTTGTAGGGACATGGATGAACCTGGAAACCATCATTCTCAGCAAACTGACAGAAGAGCAGAAGATCAAACACCGCATGTTCTCACTCATAGGCGGGTGTTGAACAATGAGAACACATGGACACAGGGTGGGGAGCACTACACGCTGGGGTCAGTTGGGGAGTTTGGGGGAAATAGGGGAGGGACGGTGGGGGGGTGGGGAGTTGGGGAGAGATAGCAAGGGGAGAGATGCCAGATGTAGGTGATAGGGAGGAAGGCAGCAAATCACACTGCCACGTGTGTACCTATGCAACAATCTTTCATGTTCTTTACATGTACCCCAAAACCTAAAATGCAATAAAATAAATTGGAAAAAATAAATAAATAAAATAAATAAAAATAATAAAACATTTCATTGCACATGGAAAAAAAAAAAATACAGGGTCCCAGGCCTTCCCTCAGAGGTTCGGATGACCTGGGCCTGGGGTGAAGCTTTGGTGATACTGAGGCAGATTGTTCATGACTTGCACTTTGAAAACTACTGGCACAGTGGAAAGAGCACTAGACTTACAGTCTGACAAAACTGAGTACGAATCACAGCTACCACCATCTGAATTTGGACAATTTACCTTCCCCAGCCATAGGATGACAATAATAATAGTGGCATCGGAAGTGTTTTAACATTAGAATAAATATGGTCATGTACATGTCTGATAAACCACCTGATGCTCAAAAAATTCCCCCTCCCTCCCTTCCCTAAATTGGCAAATCTAAACTTAGAAAGTCTCAACAACAATGACACAATCATGTAGGCACTATTTTATAAAGGGCAGAAACATTTTTGGCTTTTTTGTCCCTGCTCTGTCACTAGGGTATAGAAGAATTCCTAACACACAACAGGCATTTGATAAATACCTTTTAAATGAATAAAAAGGGAAGATAACTTGGAATCTGAAAAATATGTGTTAAAAAATCAGCCCTTTTTTGTACTAGTTCCAATCTCTCTGAGCCTCAGGGTCATTATTTTTAAAATGGAGTTGAGAGTGCCTACATTATACGGTTTGGGTAATGTTCAGGTAAATTACGTATGAAAACTCCAATGTGTTATATATATCAATTTCAGTTATTAGGATACTTCGTATTACATAAATATACATACTTTCAAGTGGCCTCTTATTGGCCATTAATAGAAGTTGGTCTAATCTAAAGCAATTTTATTTTCTCTCAATCAAATATTTCATGATTTTTTCAAATGTCTACTATATATCTAGAAATGTCTTAGGTTCTATGAAGAAAGTTAAAGAAATAGGGGACAATTCCTGCTCCTGAGAAGGAAAATGGCAAAATGTGTTAAAGATGAGACATACGAACTAAAAAGCAAAGAGTCCATGATTTTTTACTGGGAAATCTAACCATCCAGAAAGATTAGATAGCTATTTTTTGAAGACATAAATTCTAAAATATATGACATAAAACAAAAGATTGCTACAAGACTGACTTATAACAAGACATTTACAGGCTTCTCAACATTATGTTGTACCTACTTGGAACAAAATGCAATTTAATTTATATTTGAGCCTGAGTAGAATATTAATATTAAATCCATGACCTTGAGTCACTTTTCATTTCTCAGAATAAACAAAAGGAAGAGATGGTGGGAATATACAAATGTGGCATTTCAAAGAAGCAGTCATCATCAGTATGTACTCACCGCCTTCAAACAGGAAGCATATAATGATTTTTGTTTCATAGGCATATAATTTTATCTTAAAAAACAGAATCAGATAACATATATCACTATCTTTGAGTGCCAGAAAGCATTTTCGTTATAGTTTATTCATAGCTACTGGTCTAGGGCCTCTAACTGGAATACATTTTGTGTGCCTACATACATATTCTAAGCATGTAATATGCACCTAATAAATACTTGACTGATCAAAATAATGGTATAAACTCATAGAAATTATACTAATGGCCAGTGAGGGGGTTTTATTAGCCCATAACACCTTGCTGAAACAAAGAATAACCAGCCTATCTACTTACAAAGCCCTGTAGTGGATATACCTAACTTCTATTTTCTTTTACTTACTATTACCTTGTTTTTACATATGAGCCTAGATACATACAAAATTATCCTAGAAATAAAAAACTTCAAGCTTCAAGGAGTTAATTCTCTTACATGAGAATGTTGAATGACCCACAAAGTTACACAACCAGTAACTAACAAAACTGAAATTCAAACCTAAATCTCCTAAGTCTATACCCAAAGCTCTTTCCCTGCAAAATTTGACTGGCAAAGTAGATGTGCAGATGAAAGGTTCTTACTGCCTCTTTAAACATTAATTCTCCAATGTGAAATTCTCCCAGCTGCCTCACATTGACTCTGTACAAATTACCATTTCAGAGATTACTGAGAAACTATAAGGTTTTTGATTTTGTCAAAATATTATAATGTTTAGAGATAATTCTTCTTCTGCCTCTATTTATGGTTCCATTTTCATAACTATGATGAGTGTCTTGTTTTTTTTTTTTTTTTTTTTTTTTTTTTTTTTTTTTTTATTTTTTTTTTTTTTTTTTTTTTTTTTTTTTTTTTTTGAGAAGGACTCATCTGTGCATTCAAAGAGATATTTTATGCTTAATAATTTTAAATGAGCAGTGATAAAAATCTCAACCGCCACTGGAAAAATAGTCCTCTTCTTTTTATGTTTTCTGTTGAGTCAGCATTAGCTCACCAAAAAGGACTGACCTTGCACATGCTCCATTCAGGAAAGACACTGTCATGACATGGACGCCAGTACTAATGTTTTTCTCCCAAAATCAAGATATGGCAATGCCAGCAGGTAACAATGTGAGCAGTCATCTACCCTACTTCCACTACTGCCCTGAAGCAGCAGGCAGCACTTTTAGAACAGCAGCTATTCACTTTAAGTTTGTTATCTTAAACTGCAACTTCTATAAAAATTGCTCCAGAGAATATCACTTGAAATCATTAACCTACTTATTTCTTCTTCAGTATCATAGAGGAACACAGGGGTTTCTCTACCTTAACTGGCACAGAAAAAAAAGTATCATATTTACTTGATATGTTAGTCTGTTCTCATGCTGCAAATAAAGACATACCCGAGATTGGGTAATTTATAAAGAAAAGAGGTTTAATTGACTCACAGTTCCACATGGCTGGAGAGGTCTCATAATCATGGTGGAAGGCAAAGGAGGAGAAAGTCATGTCTTACATACTGGCAAGCAAGAGAACATGTACAGTGGAGCTCCTCTTTATAAAACCATCACATCTTGTGAGACTTATGAAAACAGCACAGAAAAGACTCACCCCCATTATTCAATTACCTCCCACCAAGTCCCTCCCATGACAAGTGAAAATTATGGGTGCTATAATTCAAAATGAGATTTGGATAAGAACACAGCAAAACCGTATCATTTGAATTGCCATTGAAGCCTATAAAATTGTATTTTTCCTAATAAATTAACTTAAATACTGTCTAAAATTACTATTGATGATAATACAAATCAAATTTTTTTATTTTTAATAAAGTATTATACTCTAGAGAAGCACCTAAAAATACTTATAACACTGGCACACTGCTTTTTGCCTTTTCTTGGGAGAGAAGAATTATTTATCAAATTACAACCATTTTTCCAGTTAATGGTTATAATCTAATAAATAAATTACAAATAAATAAAAATTAAATTAAAACAGTATGTTTTAATTTCCAAATAGATTCTCAGTATATGCTGTGTTATTTATAACAAGAAAACAAAAAATCACAATGCATTGTTTGGAACATTCTCCCAAGGATTATAATGGTCTTTTTAAAAAGATAAAATAAAAAATACATGAAGCCAATGAAAAGCGACATAAAACAGTGCATACAAAAGATCCTCTGGGTTGCATCAGCTCAGGTAACTAAGACCAGGGTATGAAGTGAAACTCTTTTACTTTCTCCCTCCATTTCTACTAATCTCTCCTCCTTTTTCCAGTTACTCTTTCTCCAGATATCTCTTTCTCCAGCCATCTCTTGCTTTCTTGCCCTTTCATGCTAACCCTCCTCTATTATTTAGGAATTGTACATGACAGAGTAACAGAAAGCAGAAATACTACAGATTTAAACAAGGTAAGGCTTTACTTTCAGCTGTTAAAGCAACTAAATATGGCCTGAGAAGGACTCCATATTTCTATATTTGAGTACTTGGGGAGTAAATGTAACCTACTTAATAGGTAGACAAGATTGAAATCTTATGAGTATACATCTGTAACAAGAGCTGAGTCTTGGCCAATCCC
Organism: Cebus imitator; assembly: GCF_001604975.1. NCBI lineage: Eukaryota > Metazoa > Chordata > Mammalia > Primates > Cebidae > Cebus > Cebus imitator. The sequence goes on from NW_016107457.1 coordinate 280,181, forward strand.
AGCAGTCATACCTAAACTTCTCACACCCTGAGTGTTCAAACTGTGTTCAAAGAAGGCAAACACCAACCAACCAATCTAGCTGTTTCTGTACCTCATTTCCAATTTCTGTACATCACTAGCCTTTTTTTGTCTATAAATTTGTTCTGACCACAAGTCATCCCTGGAGTCTCTCTGAATCTGCTGTGATTCTGGGAGCTGTCCAACTCTGTAATCATTCATTGCTCAATTAAACTCCTTTAAATTTAATTTGGCTGAAGTTTTTGTTTGTTTGTTTTTGTTTTTTACATTACAGAAGTAGGAGATCAAATGCTGAAATGGCAGCTCCGAAATCATCAGGCATCCATACTCCTAGTATATTGCTAGATCATCCTTACCACTTGGCTTCGATTTTCAGGATTGACTCAGTGTCCAGTTCAGTGCTATAACTCCAGCCACAATAACCGTATTGCAGGTAGAAAAAAGTAGAAGAATTGAACACAAAAGTAGTCTGTGTCAGAAAAATCAGCTCTTTCTCTTTATTGAGTTTCTTGGAAGTCTTTCTCAGTGCTTTCTACTTACATCTCACTGGTCAGAACTCTATCAACTGACACCTCTAACTATAAGGGAAACTAACAAATATAACATTACATTATTTTCATTAAGATAGAAAAAGAAAAAAGGGATATCAGCAAGGCAACACTTCTTGCTCCATCTCCCCTTCTCCATCTCTCATGCTCTGTTTTCCAGGCTTTCCACTCCATTTCTCTATGTAGGCTCTATTCTACTACAGGCTGTTTCTTCATAATTGGAAATATGGCAATCAACTTGCATTCCCAGAGGATGAAAGCATGTCTTCCTTGTAACCCTAGGTCAAATCCCAGGGTGCAATCTGATCCTACTGACAGCTACAGTCCTTCCTGATCCAACACCCATGGCTGGGAGAATGGAGTGCTCTGATTATTCTGTCCCAGGTCAAGTATCTCTTCCTGAGGCTCAGAATTTAAATTGTCAGATTGATGTCACCATATAGCATGGAAAGAACAGGATGATCTTGGAATGATCTTAAAGACTTTCAGTATGTTTCTAGATGATTGCAAATTATACAAATAAGAAACTGAATATAGAATATAATCAAATGGTAAACTGAATGCTTTGAGCAAAAAGTATGATGATCAAAGACAAAAAGAAATTATGGTTTAAGTGATTAATGAAAAGTTCATATGCAGTAAAAAACTTAGGAAGGATGTATATGTTACTATTGACTTATTAGTAGGATTTGAGAGTTGATAAAGTATCCAGATAAGATAAACAGCATAAAGAAATAATGAGCCTAGCATATTTGTGTATTAAGAATAAAACTCCCTCACTAAGGTGGAAAGTATAGCAAAAGTTGTAAAATTTTAAAAACGAGAATGATATTCAAAATACTTTACAAACATTACAGCTGAAGAAACAAGCATTGCAAAATGTCACCCCTGGGTATACACTAAAAGGTACAATTACAAAGAAATGGGAAAAAGATATATAATCAAAGAAGTAATCCAGTAAATCAAGGACATAAGTCTCTATACTTAAATGACAAAGTAATTGCCCAGAATAATAAATGAAAATAACATCTGTACCACAACACATTGTTATGAAATTTCAAAACTCCAGACATAAAGGAAAAAAATTTAAGCTTCCAGAAGAGAAAAACAATCATCTGACATCAGGAATAAAAATGAGTTCAAATTTCTCAGAAGGAAATTTAGAAACCAGAAAAAAAAAAGGATAAATACTTCAAAAATCATGAGAATTGTTCTACACCTAGCCAAATAACCATTCAAATAAGAACAGAATAAAAGAAATTCAGAAATGCAAAGGCAGAAAAAAAAAACCTACTTACTGTGCAATCATCTTAAAGAAACTAAAGGGCCCAAAAAACAAAACAAAGAAAAAAAATAATTCTTAGGTTAAGAGTCTCATGTTAATCCAGATTGGAGCAGGAGCTCCAAGAGTGTGGTCTTCAGAAAAGGAAATGATGAAACTAATAGATAATATAGCTGTTTTCATGATACTAAAAATTTCCAAAAATGTTTTACAAATTAATAGGATTATAAATGTATAAATTTGAATGAGATAAAAAATTTAAGCAAAAGAAAATACTCAGCATTTATCATTAAATTTAACAACAGAACATTACCATATTTGAAGGTTGTAAATAGCCAAATGTTGGCAATGCCATATGTACAACCAAATAACTCCCTGGGGTGTGGGTGAAGGGAAAGAATAATAGACATATCTTAAATTAATAAATGGAAAGAAGGCTATATACAATATTTTAGAAAAATAGAGTTAAATACTAAAAGAAATAAGAAGTTAAAAATGGTTGTCATAGAGAAAACAGGACCAGGGGTGGAGAGAGCTAGAAAGAGAGTAATTATTACATCTTTAGAACTATTTAATTCTTTAAAATTATGTTCATAAATTATTGTAATAAAAAATATTTAAATAAAATACAGTTTGAAAAGTTTATATTTAACTTTTGTAATAATACAAAAATAGAAACAGAAATTACATGAAAGCATTACAAATTGTGAAGATGCTCATCAAGGTCCTGCTATTTAGCTTTAGTGGGCAGACTACACTACTAATACAATCTATTACATCAGACTTTTCCTGTGGCCTCTGATTTTCAAATGGATATCTAAAACTGCAAGCAAAAAATGTTAAGTGCCCGCATATTGCAAAGAGATATACAAGACCATTTAGGTGGAACTTGCTAAGAGGTAACCCAGAAACTTTATTTTTAAAAACACAAATTTTAGAAATAATTGATAAAATACTATCAAGGTCTGTCAAATGTCTTCATGCCCTCAAAATATAAACTCCTTGATGACATGCATAAGTATTCTTTTCATTAAAAGTGTACCATTCAGAATGCTGCATGAAAAATCCTTTCAAAGGAGTAATATTAAAGACTTTTAAAAAATCTGTAATACCATTTGACACATAATACACAAATTGCCTGCAAAATAATTTTCAACATATTTCCATTTTAATTAGTGCCAGCCCAGAAGTCAAATGATTCTTTGTAAAACGACTAAGAAGTAAGTTTCATTACTGTGAATCACACAACCACTATACAACATGGTGATAATGACCCATATACTCAGAAATGACAGCTCATTTTTCATTCACTATTATTTAAAAAAAAAAATACAGGTTATATAAAGTCATTGCGTTTTCCAAGTTAATGCTACATTCTAGAGCCAACCTGTCTCCTACTTTGTTGATTTTTCCCAAATGAAACGAATAAGGCTGCCACTGGCTTATACAGATAACAGCTTTCGTGATGGTCTATACATTTTATCATTGATGTCTTAGGCAGTTCACTGAAGAAAAAATGGATTTTGACTATCACTGCTTATAGGTTTTACTAAGAAAATTGTTTTCCATATGAATTGTATCTGCTATCAGTAAATGACTGCACATGGCACTGTCTCACTCTTTTGGAAGAGCCCAAGGACTCTTCCAAAATCATGGTGTGGTATATGATAAAGATAATAACAGAACTCACCTCTTAAGTTTTGAGAGTTTTATTGAGGCAATGCAAAACACTTAGCACAGTGTCTGGTACATAGTAAGTGTTCAATGAGTATTGTAAATATTAGTAGTATTTAAACTGAGGATATAGCATGCTTCTGCACTCTAGCCTAGGAAAGAAATAAAGCAAGACTGTGTCTTGGAGAAAAAAAACGAGAGTGGAGTCAGGAACATACAATTACTTACATACCTTCTACAGAGATTGGGGTCCTGAAAACAGGATATTATTGTAAGACAGGCAACTGGGACATGTATGATGGGGGGACATTTATATATGGGACATGTACAGTGGGGGCTTTACCTTCATATTCAAGATTTGCAAGAAAATTCACATATTATCTGAGAATGTTCCTCCATAATTACATAATACATTGCATGTATAAACATCGCCTGCTTCAGCTAATCACTATCAAATTGCAGGTAGCACCCAATTGTTGAAACCAATTATCCAACTTGAGGTATTTTACTAAGTGGATCTGAAGTCCTAAAAAAATACAGGAGCCTTCATTTCTTTTCTCCAAAGGGATAAGTATTCTATGAAGAGGCTTAGAATAACAAGAACCAGAAAAATTGTAAGGATTTGATTTTTTTAAGGAAAGATGCTTTTGCAGTCATTAAATCAACATTTTTTAGCTTCTTCTGTGTACAAGATTCTATTAATACATGATTGCTTAAAGGCTATATTATAGGACCCTAGTTTTCTCTTTGGTGAAATTTCTGACACAATACCCAACCCAAAAAGGGACTATAAGGGCCACCAGCCAGAGTCCCCAGTAGGCTCCCAGCCAGTATAACTATAAAAGGTGATTCAAAGCATAAAAATGCATTTCTGCATCTTCTGCCATTTATTGAACTTAATTTTAGTGACAAATTCTTCAGAGTTTAAGTACAGTAGGGACTAGGAAGAAAATTATCTCAATTAATTGTTTTAATGGTTTAATAGGAAAAAAATCCCACTTTTATAGAAGAGGAAGTTGGTACTAGTAGAGATGAAATTCAGTACTAACTCCAAAGCTCTTCAATTCTTCATTGTGTTTCTTGCCTGTGCCTTGATTTTTCCATATACACCATGAGCATAGTAGCACCTGCCTGCCAACTAATAATGTGTTAGCATAAGTGAACTGGATAATTTGACACAAGATACTGTCATCATGAGAATCTCTGTGGTTGCAATGAAAACTCAGATCCCACGGCCTCACCCAAGATGTATTACACTAAAATCTCTGGGACTAAAGACAAGAAGAGATCTATTAGGTTAATAGTAGAGTGCTTCTAAAGTTCAAACCATTTTGTGAACTACTTAACTAGATTAAAGGTTTTTTGAAATAGAAAAAACAGAATTGGTTTAAGAACAAATGGAAGCTATCTATAATAATCAAGAAACAAATGTACAATAAATTCCTGAAATGTTTCAGTTAGGAAACGTGTCCAATTTTGCAACATATGAATTATCAATGTCCATAACTGAATAAATAGGATAGGAGTCACTGTGAGGTCATTTTCTAATTAAATTCTTATTTCTTTGTATCACTATGTTGAAGGATACAGTGAAGTCCTAGAAAAATAAAGAGAGGAAACAAAAAAGAATACAGAGGAAAGCAAAACACAGAGGGAAAAGATAAGGCATGATGCAGTATGTATTGCTTTTTAAAATTTTAATTTCCAATTACTAAAAAAGGCAACACATTTGATATGGTTTGACTCTATGTCCCCACCCAAATCTCATCTTGAATTGTAATAATCCCATGTGTCGACTGGGGCCAGGTGGAGATAACTGAATCATGGGGACCATTTCCCCCATATTGGTCTCACTATAGTGAATGTCTCTCAGGATCTGATGGTTTTATAAATGGAGTTCCCCTGCACAAGCTCTCTTGCCTGCTGCATGTTAGATATGCCTTTCACCCTCTAGCATGATTGTGAGGTCTCCCTAGCCATGTAGAACAGTGAGTCCACCAAACCTCTTTTTCTTTATAAATTACTCAGTCTCGGGTATGTCTTTATTAGCAGCATGAGAAAAGACTAATACAACATTTCGTAAAAGCTGTTTCTTAAGCCTTAGTACCTAAGTGCAAACTATGAATAATAGAGAAAGTAAAGATTTTAAAATTAATGCTAAGATCCTTGAAATAATGTGTGTAACAGTAAAGGTACAATGCATACTACAGAAGAGAAGCGATATACTAAATGCAGATTCAGGAACCTAAAAGAAGATGATTAAGGCAAAGACATCTGAAACTAGAAGGACTAAGGTCCTATAAATAACGCCTAAAACTAGAAAACTAGGGTCCTATAAATAACACGACCTTAAAGCTGCAGCAACCTCCAGCTGAGGTTTTTACTGAATTATAAAGTTAAAAAAAATTGGACTGCATATTATGGTTATATGTAGGTGTCTATTAAAATTAATAGATTCAGTAAGCTATGCACAATTCCCATTATAGAATTACTGTTTAATTAGTTACAATTAATCCATTTTTTGACATTAAAGTCACAAAGTAAAGAATCTTCATCTATTGCTAAAAATCAGATGTTCAAACTAGATTGAGTTCTACTTCCAAGGCTGAGTAAACTCCTACAGGACTGACCTTCCCACAGGTAACAACTATAAACTCCAGAGAAAATTACTAGAAATTAAGTGAATTTATTAGAGATCAAACAAAAAGAGGCATATTCTTCAGGGGAGTTGATATTTAGAAGACAAGACTAAACTGTGAAGGCTCTGATTTAAGTGCTTAGCCTGAGGGAGGCCCCCGTCAGTGCCCAGCTTAGTGGCTCAAATTCCTGTAGAAAACACATTATCTTTCTGAGTTTGGAAGAACCACAGTCACTGAAAAGAGAAAAGGAGAAGACTGGAAAAGAGAAATCCAGAAAGGGGTAGCCCAAAATTCTACATATAAATTCTGCCCAAGTCTCTGGTGAACCCCTGAAAAATGCATATATGAAACAGATTTCTAGCAGCCCAACTAAGATTAAAGAAACTGAACTAATAACTGAGCCACTGTCCAAAAGTCAGAGTTACAGTTTGAGACCAACCAAATAAATCACTGGCTAAACAGATTAAAGAGGATTTAAATTGAAGAAGAATTGAATCATGTTCATGAATCTAAAGATGTAATACTGTTTAAATATCAATATTCCTCAAAGTGACCTGCAAATATGACATAACCCTATCATAACCCAATTATGGCTTTTATACAAAAACTGACATGTGTAGTATGTAATTTATATGCAATGAAAAAAACTAGGAAATCCAGAGGAATTTTGGGGAAAAAAAATAACAAAGTTGAAGGGCTTAGGTTACGTAACATCAAAAACTACCATAAGGCTACAGCATTCAGGACAGTGTGGTACTGATATAAAAGGTGGCAAACCCACTAATGGAACAGAATGAAGAGACCAGAAATAGACTCACATTTATGTTGTCATCTGATATTCAAAAAAATAAAAATAAATCAGGAATCAAAACTATCCAGAGGGGCAGGAAACTTTCAACAGAGTAAGCTAGAACAACTGATATCCACATGGAAAAACGAAATGGCTGCCAAGCCCTACCTCACACCATTCACGAAAATTAATCTGAGTTAGATCATAGGCCTAAGCCAAAAAAAGTTAAATATATACAGCTTTTAGGAGAAAATATCAAAGAATATCTTTGTGTCATGGGAGTAAATTCTTTTATACAGAAAAAAATAATAAATTAAATTTAATTAAAATAATATTGCTCTTTCAAAACTACTATTAGGAATTCAAATTGGTAAGTTATAGGCTGAAAGAAAATATCTGCAAAACAGATATATGACAAACATGAAGAACTCCTACTACTTAATAATTAAGAGACAAAGAGACAACATTTCCTTGTATGAGCAAAACGTTGGAATACATCTAAGAAGAAGTTATATGAATGGCCAATATGCAAATAAAGGAGTATGTAACAGCATTAGTGTCCAGGGAAACGCAAGTTAAAACCATGATGGAGATACCAACATAGACCTATCAGAATAGCTGGAATTACAAACACTGACAACACCAAATGTTGGGTAGAATGTGGAGAAACCAGCATGTTCGTACTTTGAAAGTGGAATTGCAATATGATATAAACTTTTTTTTAAGTTTTGGCAATTTCACAAAAGATAAATAAATAAACATATACCTACCCTATGACCCAACCATTTCAATCTTAGGCATTTTCTCAAGAGAAATGAAAACATGCCCACAAACAGACTTACAGAACAATGTTCTTAGCAGCCTTATTTATAATAGCCAAAAACTAGAAAAAAAGACCCAGGAGTGTGTCAATAGGAGAATGTAATATGTAATGAAGTAATAAAAAGAAATAAACATATATATGCAATAGGATAGATGAATATGAAAAGCATATTGAAGCCTCAAACAAAAGAATACACACTATATCATTCCATTTCTACTAAATTCTTGAGCAGGCAAAACTAATTTTTTAGGGGGAAAAAATAGAAAAACAGTTCAGAGAGAGGGGAAAGTGGAATGGAGAATGGAAGCGGCAAGAAGGAACTTTAAAAGGTTAGGGGAATGTTTTATATCTTGAAAGAGCTTTAATACAAACATGTATTGCATTTGTCAAAACTCATTGAATGGTACATTTATGATTTGTACATGATCAAAAGAAAAAGACTGTAAATAAACATTGAAGTCTAGTTGACAGTGAGCATGCTGAAGTGTTTATGTGGAAATGTATTGATTCTGCAAATAACTTTGAAATTCATCAAAAAGTAAAACAATAGATGAATACAGAGATAAATACATGGTAGATAAATAGGTATAGAAACGTTAATGGTAGAATCTGGTTGCTAGGTAAATGTCTTTTTCAATATTAAATTATTTCAACTTTTCTGTATTTTTGAACATTTTCACAATAAAATGTTATAAGAAAAAAGAGATTAACCCAATGACTATTGTTCATTGTAACCACAAGATTTTTGTGCTTAAAATAAACAGAATGGAAAATTAGTACATTTTATTCATGGCACTTAAATAACAAGTGTTATAGTTTATATATTCAATTTATATTAACAGATTTTTTAAGTACTCATTTCATAAAATTCCTAAATACACTTAAAATTGCATACTGCTCAGAAAAACCACTCTTAAAATGTGGAAACAAATATTTATGACAATTATAATGACCCCTTAGTGATTAGAGCTGTCACAGGTATTTCAAATCTCCCCTTTGGAGAAATATGGCAAGATTATAATCTCCTTCCTTGCTTGAAAGAAAGGATGGCCAAATAACTTCCTTTGCTCAATAAAATGTTAGCAGAAGTGATCTCTGTCACTTCCAGAAGGAAGCTTTAAAAACCAATAAATGAGAATTGTATTCTCTCTTTTTTTCTCTCTCATGACAACTCATAATGTTAAGGATTGTGGTGGCTAAAACAATCTCACTCACTGAGAGAAAATGACATTGAGCAGAGCTCCCTCAGACCCCTGAAGAACATGCAACTTAGACAGAAAATAAATCTCACTGTTCTAAGCCACTAAGGCTTGGGCATGTCATTGCAGCATAACTTAACCCATTTTGTTTGTCACAATTGCAGAGTCAACCCTTTCTTTTAAATATGAGCACATAAAGTGTCCTTTTCAAATCCGAGTTTTAAATCGGAAACCATGTTACAAAAATATTTTAAGGATACTCATTTCAAAGCCAATTCACAAAGAAAACTCAAGTTTCTTCTTTACACACATAATCCTGTAAAGACCATGTAGTATAGGCTGGGGAATTTCATAATACAACATCATAAAGAATAAGCTCAGTGTTCAGAGTTATACATCAAGAGTTGTGCACAAGAAAGAGTGGAATTCAGTCTCATTAACAGCAGAAAGTAATGGTTGCAAGACCTTAGGAAAGAGAAGGTGAACACTTCAGGCTGCAATCAATAGCCAGTGGCAGCAAAAGGAGCTTTGATGTGAGTTTGGTTCAAAAGACAAATTGCTGTTTTATTGACAGCAGTCCTCTGTTGTGACCAGTGAGTCTAAAGAACTGAAGGGAAGCAATGAAACTGCAAAATTATCAGGGAAAATACATTTATTTCAGGAGATGTTTGCAAAAATTTGTGTAAATAAATGGTCAGAATAGCACTTGAAAAATCACAGGCTCCCCTCTCAATAGGTTAGTTAAATCCAAAAGTATAAATCTATTTATAATGCTGGCCTGGGTCATAGCAGCTGTGATTTCTCATTTTTTCTCTCCAAGGACTCTTTTGACATTTGATTAAATTTCACAGAAACTTACTTCAACTTCCTTAAACTTAACTTTATCAACCTTCAGCAGGCCTTTCCAGAACATTGTGGGTGCTGACATATTGCATTTGCATAACGATGAAAATAATTTGGAGTATTGGACTCATATTTTAAAACTCCAATTAAGCAGTTATAAGAGACTTCGAAAAACACTTGGCCCAATGTCTGGTACATGACAGGGACCCTCTACTCCCATCCTTACTACACAAATGCACGTCATACTAAGTCATAATTCTGTATTTCGGACTTTAGTGTAATAACAATTAACCTTTGACATAATAGAAAATATTTAAGAAACAAGAGAACAGCCTTCCAAACTAGCTTTTTAGCTGTCAGATCACATCTCTCCCAGACTCAAGAGGAAAATGAGAAAGTGGTTTCTTGGGGTCATGTTTTCCTAAGCCACAATCTCCCACTTTACTCAAAATATACTGTATCAAACTCAATATTATCTTCTTCCAAGTTCTATTTCTTTGAGACCAAAACGTATTGGTTTTCTAATCATTAAAAACATGTAATGTGCCAATCACAGCTTGCTGCTATACCATTTATATTGAAAATCTCCTATAAAATATGCCAAAGTTACCCAAAGAATATGTTTATTTTGGTTGTATTTTATATTCCCCCTTCATCAGTCTTCAAATTATTTCTACAAAAAGCGATTTTATCTTCCACAGTGACAGACATCGGGATAATTTTTTTTTAAGTAACTACTTCCAGAATTCAGTTCCCCTTACCACAAATGACAGATGACAGATTCTTTGTTGACATTTTTCACCAAAAACTTTTCAATGAGCAGTTATTTTTTCTAAAACAAATTCTGTAAGATTTTGCCACTTACCATAAATTATTTACTTCAGCAAATATTTATTGCACATATAATTTACATCCTCGTGGGGGAAAAAAAACACAGACTTTTAAACAGAGGATACTCTGGATTCAAATTCTGATTGTACCACTACTAGTTGTGTGGCCTACAGACAAACATTAAACATGCACAATCATCACTTTCTTCATCTTAAAAATAAGATTAATACATATCTCATAGGAGTCTTAGAAGAAATAACACAAATAATACATTTAAGTCTGTGATCACAGGGCCTGACATACAGTAGACACTCAGTAAATATTAGTTACCATGGTAGCTAGCTACCAGATTCCTTTTCCTTTCAAGAACACACAAGAGTATACTATCGATCTTTTTTCCCTGTGGCAGCCCTGTGTGACTAGTTCCAACCAATAGGCCACGGAAGTGCAAGTGTTAGCTATAGGAGTGGAAGTGCTAGATAAAACATAAAAGAGTTAGAATAAGAGATCAAATAAGTCTCTTCTGTCACTGCATACAAAGCAGCCGTGTGCTCCAGAAAGGGCAACTCTGAGATGGAAGAGCCTCCATTACTGGGGATCCCTGAGTGGCCATGTATAGCAAATCCACTTTCCATCCAAACCATAATAGACATGTGGCCATGAGAAAGAAATATATTTTTATTTATTGCAATAAGCCATATAAGTCTGCAGATTGTTCCTAATCACATCATAACCTATCCTAACACAAAAACTGGTACCAGAAGTAGGGAACTACCACAATAAAAATCATATTCTATAGCACATAAGACAAACTCTCCCACCAAGAACAACCAGAAAAACTGGATGACATATAAAAATACAAAAGACACCAAAAAGCTAATAAACCAAGACTTGCAAAGATAAGATCAGAGAGAGAAGGGAAATTTTGTTGAGCCCAACATTCTGCACTGCATTTCCCTCAAGAACTTTGTAAACAGTTGGGCCTGAGAGGCTGTCATTGGCTGGAGCAGGGGCAGTAAGCTGAATACTGAGAAGGAAAAGAATGAAGTAAGCGTCGTATATCTTGACTGTGGTGGTAGTTATGCAACTGGATACATGGGCCACAGCTCATCACACTGCACACCTTAGAAGGGTGAGTTTTACTGTATATTAACTATTCATCGATAAACATACATTTTACAAAAGAGTTCCACTGGTTTTGCTAATTATTAGAGAAATTAAAATTAGATGAGATTAATTTTCTTCACCTCTTAAATTGATAAGGATTTAAATACTGATAATTTCCAAGAGCTTTGTTTTCACAACTATAAGATTATGGGCAAAGATGCAATCTCATAGATAGTATAAATATCAATCAGTATAAACTCTTTATAAGGCAGTTTGGCAAAATGTATCAAAATTTGAATATCTTTGAACCTGGGATTTTTGTTTTCATAGAAAAGTTGAATATGCTATTTTGTTTATATAACACTGCATACAGATCAAAGCTGGTGGAATAACTTATGAAAGAAACTCATACATTGTCTATACATTCATGCCTCAGAGTAAGCTGTTGGTATTACTCCTGGAATTCACTGTGCAAAGTAATTTTTAGATGGTATTTTACTGAGAAATTAGTAAGGTCTTAAATCCTATGCTTTCCTCAACAGATAATAAAGCACTTATATTTTTAATAAAATTGCCACCTAGCTAAAGCTTGAAAAAGGGAGGTTCCCATCACAGGTCATATTGAAAGCATAAACAACTTAAATATAAAGTTATATATCCCCTCGAATATATGTTGATGACTGGATTTTATGCAGATGACACACTTTGTATTGGCCAGCCAACAAACACTGACATGTAATCTCCAGATTTTGAGCATTTATAAGTAGAGCCAAAAATAAATACATAAATACATACATAATAAATTCTTATGGATAAAATTATGAGGCTTTTAGAGAAAAGTATAAATTAGAAAAATTTCTTAAGTCACAGATGAAGGTAGCTAAAGTTGTAGAGGAATCTTTGTCCAGAAGTCATAATCTATACTTCCTTATTACTTCATCAAAAATTAAAATTAAATGTATTACTCTTTAATAAAAACCTAATTTGCTAAGATTCTAACATGAACTAATGATTTCCCAAATTAGTTTTTCCTACTCAATTCTATCTAGGGTACAAGTCCATTCTATTAGTTTTTAACATGTATAAATGTTATGCATTTATCATGTTGTCATAATAGGGCCATAGTAGAAATGGAGGATTCAGAGGTAAACAAGAATCAGGCATTGGTCTGCCTGCACTTCAGGCCACGCTGTGGAATGAGAATATTCTGTGGACAATAAGAAAGTAATGGCAGTAAGCAGGGCAGTTAGAGTTGTACAGTTGACACTTGAACAATGCAAGTTTGAACTATACTGTTCCATGTACACATGGATTTTCTTCCTGAGACAATAGGACCAATCCCTCCACTTTCTCCTTTTCCTCAGTCTAATCAACATGAAAAACACAGGCTGAAGATCTTTATGATAATCCAATTCCCCCTAAGGAGTGGTAAATATATTTTCTCTTCCTTATGATTTTCTTAATAACATTTTTTATCTAGTTTCCTTTATTGTAAGGATACAGTGTGTAATACATATAACATCCAAAATATATGTTAATCAATGATTTATGCTACTGATAAGGCTACCAACAACAGTAGGATATTAGCAGTTAAGTTTTGGGAGAGTCAAAACTTATATGTAAATTTTAAACCATGTGAGGGGATCAGTACCCCAACCCCAATGTTGCTCAAGAATCAACTGTATTTCCATATTTGAAGAAACCATAATTCTGCTGGTATGAAACATGGATCCAAGGAGGTTATGTCAAAGGCAGGAAGATGAGTTAGGAGTTTTTAGTAAAGGGCACATACAAAGCATGAAGAGAACAAAGGCAGAGTCCTGAAAAACTGTTTGAGAAGAAGAATGGAGGGAGGGCAGGATAAGGTGGCAGTGGAGATCGCTAAAGGAAGGTGGCAGAGCAAGCAACAGCCTAGGACTTGGAAGCTGTGACACCATCTAGCCATCACTGTGACCTGGGCAATGCCAGCTGATCCTACTTCCTTTTAGCTCAGCCTGAAGACCTTAGAGAAAGAGTCAACTTAGTGGGAGGGTCAAGTTCCTAGGCAGAGGTGAGCTCATTGAAGTTACTTAATTAAAATGCTTAAGATAAAAAGCCATGCTGAACCAACCCAGAGCAGCTGCAGTCTAAATTTTCTGATCTCAGAAAGTACGTGGGAAGAAATGATGAGTAATAGTTCTACTAAGGCCTAAAGGGCTTCCTGAACAGCCCTAATTTTACAACATATGAATTGTCCAAAGAAGCCAGTAAATTAACCTCTGAATTTCACATGACCTATTAACAAAAATTTGCTGAAGTAGCTACGGTTATCTGTGTACAGAATTAGAGTAACCTAGGTATCTGCTATACAATTGTCTCTTAGGAGAGTATAAAAGAGTATTTTGGCAAAGAAGAATTAATTTTGAAGGTGATTCTGTAATTTCTAGCCTATGTAAATCACATGACTTCTCTTCACTTGGACTGGCAGTCACATAATGTTAACCATCACGCAAGAAAAAGAAACAGAATGAATGGAAGTAGGACACACAACATCAACGAAGGGTTACTTTTGGTGATGTATCTCATAATGAACTATTTCAGGAAGAACCACAGAAAACATCAGCTCAGGCTCCCAAAAGCTTTAATGTTTTTTGAATTTTTCACTACATATTATTCCACATTTTAGATTTCACTCAGGCTGCAAACGAACACCTAATCTTTCTCAACACATTCTCAAATGTAATTACATGGTTACTTTAGCCACAATATTCAGATTGATCATAACAGAAATATATCTTTGCACCTATACAGTGTGCTTCCACCTATACTACTGAGTAGTTCATAGGAAAGTCTATCTGATTATATATATTAGGCCTTATGCTAGCTTACAACTCAACAGACACAGCAGCTGTCTAGGTAGGTATCTGAGTTTAATCCCATGAACCCTCAAATATCTACCAATTTTACAAACTGGTCTCTAGACTTCTCACCTTACATATAATCTTTGGACAAACACTTTAGACAGATATATCAAAAAGGACATGAGACATTAATATCCACATGTCCATTTGTACATTGACTACTTCACAACTACCAATAATTCCTTCATCTGGGAGCTTAAAGTCTCCTGCCCATAACTAGTATATCATTCAGAATGTTTTAACAGGGCCTTGAAAAACAAGTGAAATTAAACTTCAATCCTTATAAAAATACTAGTTCTTCAAAACTGCATTTCTCTGGCCCTAAAATATCCCAAAGTTACTTTTATATTCAAAGCTAGATCTTAAATAAAAATGAACGTACTATTTCCACAGCTGCCAGTCTCCTAATTATGGTATAAGTAAAGTTCCAACTGTGTGGAAAAAAGTTCAAAGCGCAAAGTTCCATCTGTGCCAACCTCACATCTGTATCTCAGCTAATACAACCACAGGAGATAAGCAAGTCATGCAGAACCTGCCCACAATCTTCATATCAACAAGCTCTGGAACATCTGTACCCTCCAGAAAGTACATTTCTGAAGGAGGAAGATGTTCCAGAGCTTGTTGACCCACACTATCCCATTAGGCACCAACTGTGCAATTTGTCCTAAAGGCATGGTTATTCAACCTAATATAACATGTACTTTTACATTTGTATTTTCTTCAAATAAACTGCCTACATTCACACCAGGGATGATAACCCTCAACATTGAGCATATAAGACCATTATGATTATTATGGAGAAAAAAGCTATTCAATACCTGTTTGGCTCTTGACCTGAGCTCAAAGAAATGAAGAATAATCAAACTCAAAGGCATCTAAGAAATTTAAATTCTATACACCAAAATCCTTCCATTACAGAAGTATAGAAGGTAAGAAGTTATAATGGACACCTGTAGTCCAAGGCCCACATTTTAATCCTAGGGCTAATTATAACTTTCATAACAGGTCCAGATTTATAGATCTTGTGCTCTCATAACTCAAAAGATAAAAAATGATTCTTGAATCCCCAACTATGTGGGCCACAGAGAAGTATTCCTTTGTACCATCCAGCCTTCACTTTTTGGGTACCATGTACAGTTCCAAGTCATTTTTGAGACCAAATAAACACAGTATCTTCTCTAAAGCAACAACCAAAGTGCAAGAAACTGTCTTAGGGGAAAAATGTTTACCAATACATTGAATACTGTCCAATTAAAGGTGTTACAAGAAGATACACAAAAATTTTATGTTGAAAGTCAGCCCACAGACCTGATAACAAGACCCCAGCATATTAGTGTAGACAGTTAACATTCATCATGTGGAATGCAGTCTGCCGCAAGACCTGGTTGCCAGCTGCCTCACTATGTACCCTGAGTCCAATGTCCCATTCATAACTCTGTGTCTGATGCTTAAGCTTTCCCAATATTCTTTAAGTCATGTCACTACAAAATCTTAACAAGAGGAAAAAACAGAATTAATCACTTTTTGAGTTTTAAAGCTTTAAGTGAAACAATGTATACATAAAGAAAGGAAACAAGATTTAGGTATTTAAACTGCTTTGGGCTGCATCAGGCCAATGTTTCTGATATACTCTGCTTTGTCTTTGTCTTCCTCAAAAATGCCTTCCTGCTGTGAAGTTGGCATCTAAAGTCTAAAGATGAAAGGAAAGGTGACACTTTTTCTGTACATGCAATTAAATACCACAAAGCTTTTCTTATTAAACACACCTCTAGAGCCTACTTTCTCATTCTTAGTAATTAGAATTAGGCTGAAGAAAGATCTGGAATGTAGACAGAGGCAGGTGGCAATGGGGCCTGTCATCCACTGCAATGCTTGCCAGTGGATATTAAAAACAAACAGTATTACTGAAGGTAGCCAAGGTTAAAGTCGAAACATTGACTTGAGGCTTTGCATCCCAAGCAGGAAGAAATAGGACAAATCCTGGGTAATTAGACTATAGATATTGCTGTGGTTTGAATGTTTGTGTCCCCTCCAAAATTCATGTTGAAACTTAATCTACAACACAACAGCATCAAGTGGAACCTTTGGGGAAGTAATTAAGCTCATGGGGGCCCCACCCTTGTGAATGGAATTAGTGCCCCTAAAAAAGAGGCTTCTGAATGCCGCCTGGCCCTTGGGCCCTTCTGCCTTCTACCTTCCACCATGTGAGGACACAGCATTCACCCCTTCTGCCATGTGGGGATACAAGAGCAGGCGTTATCTTGGAAGTGAAAGGCACACCTCAGCAAAACCAAATCTGCTGGCACCTTGATCTTGGACTTCCTAGCCTCCAGAACTATAAGGAATAGATTTGTGTTCCCACAGTATACTCAGTCTCTGATACTTTGTTATGGCACCCTAAACAGACAAAGATTTGATCATTTTTTTGGCCTTGTTTATAATACAAAGGCCTTGTTTATAGTTTTATCTGTGGTTCTGTGTGAATATTGATAAATACTAATGAATATTGATAAATACTAATGTTTTTATTTTGTTAATGAAACCTAATTCAGATCTCTTGAGTTGGTAATTGTCTGATTTATTTGAGCAATCTATCTTTGCAACAGATAAAATTGTTTCTTTCTGTTTAATATTTTCAAGATTTTTAAAATTTGTTATTTTTTAGAGACAGGGTCTTCCTCTGTCATCTATGCTGGAGTACAGTGATGCCATCATAGCTCACTGAAGCCTCTATATCTTGAGCTCAACCAATCCTCCCACCTCAGCCTCCCAATTAGGTAGGACTATACGCACATGACCCTACACCCATCTAGTTTAAAAAATGTATTTTTGTAGAGATGGGCTCCCATTATTTGGCCCAGGCCAGTCTCAATCTCTTGGTCTCAAGCAATTCCACTGCCTCAGCCTCCCAAAGCATTAGGATTACAGGCACTAAGTCAACATGCCTGGTCTTATATTTACAAAAATTTAGAAGGTATATTCTAAAAATTTAAAAAAGAACCACTGAGGACCTGAATGGGACAGCAGCAGTAACATTGGAGAGATGAGGATAAATATTTAGAAAGGTATTTAGAAATTTAAAATCAACAACGTTTGTAATAGTCGCTACTGGATAATGATGGAGGGTTAAAAAAAAAAAAAGCAGGAATCACTGGTGATGCCTATGTGTACATCATGTTGCCACCAACCAAATTTGGAGATGTAGGAGATCAAATTTGAGATATCTGTTGGGTGCTGTTTTGATAATAATAAAAATGAAAGCAGTTATCACTGTTACCACTGTCAGTTACCTACCATGAGCTAAGTCCTCATTAAGTGTTTTATATGTAGTATTTTATATAAGCCTCATATTTGTCAGCATTTCGATTGTGCATATAGGGAGGGTAAAGTACTGAAAGATTTGGTAATTTACCCCAGATCACACAGCTAGTAAGTGAGCGACAGAGCAAACATTTATAGTCAGGCAGTCTGGATCTAAATTTCATGTTTCAGATACAAGTTAGAGGGCCCAGAACAATAATTTTATATTTTTTCATAAAAAGAGAAAAGGACAGAAAATGATACACTGATACCAAAATAAAGAAGTCTGGGAAAACTAAAAATACCATCAGAATGAATTTTTCTAAGAACTATTATATCTAAACCAGGACTGCTTACAACCTTGACTGAGATTCATAGGAATTTTTGTCAAGCCTCAATCTCTGCTGCATTCCTTGTCAGGTTGTCTAACCTTGGGCAGGTTGCCCAATCCCAGCCCTTGTTTATTCACATCTGAAATAAGGACACTGTGCTTCATAATCACTAAACTCCCTTTCATTTCTGAACTTCTGATATTCACAAGAAAAAACTTGCTAGAAAATCCTTATGTGAAGAATAACTTGCAAGTTCAGAGAAGGAGCCTCACAGCACAGTACATATTAATAATAAGCAAGAAGGCAAAAGGGTTATTGCCCTAAAGGTGAAATGTTCTTACACCAATTTTTAGATTGAAGGAAACGTAAAACAAAACTTTTTCTCTTTATCATCTGATGTAAGACAATTACATAATTTAAAATGTTTAAAAGCTCAAGAAATGAATCAAACATTTTAGAAGGAAGCTTATTCTACTAAATCTGATCATTTGTCAAACAAAGCAGGCAACCAATCAGGACCTTGAGATACCTTCACAAGGAAATTAACATGCTCTTCTTGAGGGCCAACTCAACTTTAAATACTTATAAACCTGTTCTTTGGGTCTCAACACGTGCTTATGATAATGTAATCATTTCATGTGTTCATACTCTTAGCTCTAAGTGTCTCAAATCATTTATTTTACCAAAAAGAACTGTTTCTTCACTCACCAACATATTTTCATATCTATGAGTAGCATTTTACAAAGAAGGGAAAACCAACTTTCTTCATATGTACCCTATGCCTATGGCTATTCACATTACAATTAATGATTGTTAAAAATGACTTGAAATTTGGCTCTAAAATTACCATGTGATTCTTTAAATCTTAGCTAATTTTAAAGTCAATGTCAAATGATGTCTATAAGGCCAACATGGTAGTTTATTAATGAATTCTTCTAGGGAGGTTTGTTGTTTTCCTGAGATCAGTCAGCAGGAAACCTATGTGTGTGCTTTTAACATTGCTTTGTAATATCTATGTCAGTGTCGTAACTTACCAAAATAGAAGCAACTGGGACAATCCTTTGTCGGATGCTTCTGAGGACCTCCAGGATTTAGAGAAACTCATTGCAGTGTTACTGGCATATTAAATGCCAAGAGAGCAGTAAAAAATTTGAAAAGCTTTATTTGAAAGAATCATTTCAAAAAAGCACTTGTTCCAGATTAAACACAAAGAGGTTTTTAATAAACACTTAGCTGCATATTAATAATAAAAATAAAGGATGCTGTTAATTTTTATTGTTTACATTATTGTTTCATGATTTCTCTGTGGCACTAAAATGGTGATGGCTTTCAAACAGATGAATATAGATGCAAATTCTCTGAAATAAATTTCAGTTTTGTATCTGCTTATAACAGGCATTTTCATCTTTAACTCATACCATTTTTTAAGCTCAAAAAAATACACGTGTATTATATTCATTTAAGATGCTACATTGCAATAATATCTGAGTCACTCTTGATGTTTCATAAATGTCATTATAGAGGGGAGGATTCAAGACAGCCAAATAGGAACAGCTCTGGATTGCAGCTCCCAGTGAAAACTCAGAGCGAGTAATCACTACATTTCCAAAGGAATTTTTACTGCCCACAGGTGAGGAGATTCCCAGGCAGAAAAGTGCCACAAGTCTCCAGCACAGCTATTTCAGCAAGGGCAGCGTGTCTCCACACAAAAACTCACACAAATCTGGGCGCCATTAAAACTGGCGACTGGAACACCTGGAAGACAGAGTTGTCCATTCAACTGAAAAAAAGGGGGCTGAAACAGGGAGCCAGGTGATCTGGCTTGGCTGGTCCCACCCCCACAAAGACCAGCAATCTGAAACACCTGGATTGAGAGTTTCACAGCAAGCACAGCAAGACCTGGGACGGTCCAGCTTTGTGGGGGGAAGGGTGTCCACCATTACCCCGGCAGCCCGCCACTACCAAGGCAGCCTGCCATTACAGAGACAGACCACCATTACTGAGGCAGATTTCCATTACTGAGGCAGACTGCCATTACCAAGGCAGTTCTAACTATACCCCTATAAACAAAATGGCAAGGAAGTTCACAGAGCAGCTGGGCAGAGCCCACGGCAGCTCAGCAACACTTCTGCTGGCACATTGTGACTAGGCTGTCTCCTTGTTGGACAGGGCATCTCTGAAAAAAGGCAGCAGAATGACAGGAACTTATAAACAAAGCCCCACCTTCTCAGGACAGAGCACCAGGAAAAAAAAAAAGGCTGTTATGAGTTCCGCTGCAGCAGATTTAAACGTACTCGCCCAGCAGCTCTGAACAGAAAAATGGAGCTCACAGCTCAGCACCTGAGCTCCTATGAAGGACAAACTGTCTCCTAAAGCAGCTCCCCGACCCCTGTATAACCAGAGACACCTCATAAAGCAGAGCTCAGGCTGACATCTGGTGGGTACCCTTCTAGGACAAAGATAACAGAAGAAGAAACTGGCAGAAACCCTTACTGTTCTGCAGCCACTGCAGGTGAGGACCAGGCAAAAAGGGTCTGGAGTGGACCTCCAGCAGTCCTACAGCAGAGGAGCCTGACTGTTAGAAGGAAAACTAAGAAACAGAAAGAAATAACTCCATCAGCAACAAAAAGGACAGCCACTCAGAGACCCCATCTGAGAGTCACCAATCAAAAAGACCACAGGTAGATAAATCCATAAAAATGTGAATAAACCAGTACAAAAAGCATGAAAATACCCAAAACTAGAATGCCTATCCTCCTCCAAGAGATCACAACTCCTCACCAGCAAGGTAACAAGGCTGGATGCAGAATGAGTCTGATGAATTGACAGAAACAGCCTTGAGAAGGTGGGTAATAACAAATTTCTCAGAACTAAAAGGTCATGTTCTAACCCAATGCAAAGAAACTAAGAACCTTGAAAAAAGGTTTGATAAAATACTAACAAGAATAAAGAGCTTAGAGAGGAATATAAATGAATTGGTGGAGCTAAAAAATATCACGAGAACTTCATGAAGCATACACAAGTTTCAATAGCCAAATCAACCAAGTGGAAGAAAGGCTATCAGAAATTGAAGATCAACTCAAGGAAATAAAATGAGAAGGAAAGATTAGAGTAAAAACAGTAAAAGGAAATGAACAAAGCCTCCAAGAAATATGGGATTATGTGTAAAGACCTAACCTACATTTTTTAGGTGTACCTGAATGTGACAGAGAGAATGAATCCAAGCTGGAAAACTCTCCTCGGGATATGATACAGGAGAATTTCTCCAACATAGCAAGGCAGGTCAACATTCAAGTCAAGAAAACACAGAGAACACCACAAAGATATTCATCAAGAAGAGCAACCCCAAGACACATAATTGTCAGATTCACCAGGATTGAAATGAAGGAAAAAATGCTAAAGGCAGTCAGAGAGAAAGGTCAGGTTACCCACAAAGGGAAGCCCATCAGACTCATAGCAGATCTCTCAGCAGAAACCCTACAAGCCAAAAGAGAGTGGGGGCCAATATTCAACATCCTTAAAGAAAATAACTTTCAATCTAGAATTTCATATCCAGCCAATCTAAGCTTCATAAGCGAAAGAGAAATAAAATCCTTTATGGACAATGAATTCCTCAGAGATTTGATCACCACCAGGCCTGCTTTACAAGAGCTCCTGAAAGAAGCACTAAACATAGAAAGGAATAACCAGTACCAGCCACTCCAAAAACGTACCTAATGGTAATGAGGATTGACACAATGAAGAAACTGTGTCAACTAATGGGCAAAACGACCAGCTAGCATCAAAATGGCAGGATCAAATTCACACATAAAAATATTAACCTTAAATGTAAATGGGCTAAACACCCCAATCAAAAGACATAGGCTGTCAAATTGGATAAAAAGTCAAAACCCATCGGTGTGCTGTATCCAGGAAACCCATCTCACATGCAAGGATATACACAGGCTCAAAATAAAGGGATGGAGGAAGATCTACAAAGCAAATGGAAAAATCTACCAAGCAAAAAATCTACCAAGCAAAAAAAAGCAGGGGTTGCAATCCTAGTCTCTGATAAAATGGACTTTAAATCAACAAAGATCAAAAGAGACAAACAAGGGCATTACATAATGGTAAAAGGATCAATGTAACAAGAAGAGCGAACAATCCTAAATATATACATACCCAATACAGGAGCACCCAGACACATAATCCAAGCTCTTAATGACCTACAAAGAGACTGAGACTCCCACACAATAATTGTGGGAACCTTTAACACTCCACTGTCAATATTAGACAGATCAAGGAGACATAAAATTAACAAGGATATCCAGGACTTGAACTCAGATCTGGACCAAGCAAGCCTATTAGACATTTACAGAACTCTCCACCCCAAATCCACAGAATATACATTCTTCTCAGCACCACATCACATAGAGTCTAAAATTGACCACATAAATGGAAGTAAATCACTCCTCAGCAAATGCAAAAGAATAGAAATCATAACAGCCTCTCAGACCATAGTACAATCAACTTAGAACTCAGTATTCAGAAACTAACTCAGAACTACACAACTTCATGGAAACTGAACAACTGGCTCTTGAATGTTAACTGAATAAACAATGAAATGAAGGCAGAAATAAAGATGTTCTTCAAAACCAATGAGAACGAAGACACAACATACCAGAATCTCTGGGACACATTTAAAGCACTGTCTAGGTAAAAATTTATAGCAATAAATGCCCACACAAGAAGCAGGGAAAGATCTAAAACTGACACTCTATCATCAAAATTGAAAGAGCTAGAGGAGCAAGATCAAAAAAACTCAAAAGCTACCAGAAGACAAGAAATAACTAAGATCAGGGCAGAACTGAAGGAGATAGAGACACAAAAAACACTTCAAAAAAATCAATAAATCCAGGAGCTGGTTTTCTGAAAAGATCAATAAAATGGACCACTAGCCAGATTAATAAAAAGGAAAAGAGAGAATAATCAAATAGATGCAATAAAAAAACAATAAAAGGGATATCACCAGAGATTACACAGAAATGCAAACCACCATCAGAGATTACTACAAACAACTCTATGCACATAAAACAGTAAACCTGGGAGAAATGCATTAATTCCTGGACACTTACATCATCCCAAGCTTACACCAGGAAGAAGTTGAAACCATGAATAGACCAATAACAGGCTGAAGTTGATAATGGGCTGAAGTTGAAGCAATTAATAGCTTACCAACCAAAAAAACTGCAGGTCCAGATAGGTTCACAGCAGAATTCTATGAGACATACAAAGAGGAGCTGGTACCATTCCTTCTGAAACTATTCCAAACAATCCAAAAAGAGGGAATCCTCCCCAAATCTTTTTATGAGGCCAACATCATCCTGATACCAAAACCCAGCAGAGACTCGACAAGAAAAGAAAATTTCAGGCCAATATCCATGATGAACATAGATGCAAAAATCTTCAATAAAATACTGGCAAGTCAATTGCAACAGTACATCAAAAAGCTTATCCATCACAATCAAGTAGGTTTCAACCTGGGGATGCAAGGCTAGTTCAACATATGCACGTCTATAAATGTAATTCACCACATAAACAGAACCAAAGACAAAAACTACATGATTATCTCAATAGATGCAGAGAAGGCCTTCAACAAAATTCAATAGTGATTTATGCTAAAAACTTTCAATAAACTAGGTTTCAACAGAACGTATCTCAAAATAATACAAGCTATTTACAACAAACCCACAACAAATATCACACTGAATGGGCAAAAACTGGAAGCATTCCCTCTGAAATCTGGCACTAGACAAGGATGCCCTCTCTCACCACTCCTATTCAATATAGTTTTGGAAGTTCTAGCCAGAGCAATCAGGCAAGAAAAAGAAATAAAGGTATTCAATTAGGAAAGGAGGAAGTCAAATTGTCTCTATTTGCAGACGACATGATTGTATATTTAGAAGACCCCAACATCTCAGCCCAAAATCTCCTTAAACTGATAAGCAGCTTTGGCAAAGTCTCAGGATAAAAAATCAATGTGCAAAAGTGACACGCATTCCTATACACCAATAACAGACTTAAAGAGAGCCAAATCAAGAATGAACTGCCATTCACAATCACTACAAAGAGAATAAAATACCTATGAATACAACTAACAAAGGATTTAAAGGACCTCTTCAAGGAGAACTACAAACTACTACTCAAAGAAATAAGAGAGGACAGAAACAGACGGAAAAACATTACATGTTCACAGTTAGGAAAAATCAGCATCATGAAAATGGCCATCCTGCCCAAAGTGATTTATAGATTCAATGCTATCCCCATCAAGCTACCAATGACCTTCTTCACAGAACTGGAAAAAACCACTTTAAACTTCATATAGAACCGAAAGAGAGCCCACATAGCCAAGTCAATTCTAACCAAAAAGAACAAAGCTGGAGGCATCACACTATCTGACTTTGAACTATACTACAAGGCTATGGTGATCAAAACAGCATGGTACTGGTACCAAAACAGAGATAGAGACCAATGGAACAGAACAGAGGCCTCAGAAGCAATGCCACACATCTACAACCATCTGATCTTAGACAAACCTGACAAAAACAAGCAATGGGGAAAGGATTCCCTGTTTAATAAATGGTGTTGGGAAAACTGGCTAGCCATCTGCAGAAAGCAGAAACTGGACCTCTTCCTGATGCCTTACACTAAAATTAACTCCAGATGGATTAAAGACTTAAACATAAGACCTAACACCATAAAAACCTTAGAAGAAAACCTAGGCAAAACCATTCAGGACATAGGCATAGGCAAGGACTTCATGACTAAAACACCAAAAACATTGGCAGCAAAAGCCAAAATAAACAAATGGGATCTAATTAAACTCCAGAGCTTCTTTACAGCAAAGGAAATAATCATTAGAGTGAATCAGCAACCAACAGAATGGGAAAAAATTTTTGCAATCTACCCATCTGACAAAGGACTTATATCCAAAATCTACCAAGAACCAAAACAGATTTACAAGACAAAAAATGAACAAACCCATTCAAAAGTGGGCAAAGGATATGAACAGACACTTTACAAAAGAAGACATACGTGAGGCCAACAAACATATGAAAAAATGCTCATCATCCCTGGTCATTAAAGAAATGCAAATCAAAACTACATTGAGATACCATCTCACGCCGATTAGAATGGTAATCGTTAAAAAATCTGGAGACAACAATGCTGGAGAGGATGTGGAGAAATGGGAACACTTTTACACTGTCAGTGGAAGTGTAAATTAGTTTAACCATTGTAGAAGACAGTAGCAATTCCTCAAGGACCTAGAAATAGAAATTCCATCTGACCCAGCAATCCCATTATTGGGTATATATCCAGAGGATTATAAATCATTCTATTATAAGGACACAGGCACACATATGTTCATTGCAGCACTGTTTACAATAGCAAAGACTTGGAACCAACCCAAATGCCCACTGATGATAGACTGGACAGGGAAAATGTGGCACATATACACCACAGAATACTATGCATCCATAAAAAACGATGAGTTCATGTCGTTTGTAGGGACATGGATGAACCTGGAAACCATCATTCTCAGCAAACTGACACAAGAACAGAAAATAAAACACCACATGTTCTTACTCATAGGTGGGTGTTGAGCAATGAGAACACATGAACATAGGGAGGGGAGTATCACACACTGAGGTCTGTGGCGGGGAACTAGGGGAGGGACAATGGGAGGTAGGGAGTTGGGAAGGGATAACATGGGGAGAAATGCCAGATACAGGTGACAGGGGATAGAGGCAGCAAATCACATTGCCATGTATGTACATATGCAACAATCCTGCATGTTCTTTACATGTATCCCAGAACCTAAATAAATAAATAAATAATAAAATAAAAATAAATGTCATTACAAAAAGCACAGCTATTATAGGGGAAAAAATAACATATTTTTTGCTGTATAGGCTGAGTCCTTAAGGGTCATTAAAATACGTAGACAGTTCTGTCATTTTCTTCTAATGTAAGGTTTCACTATGATTAACAGGAGAATGGCTTAACATATAAAATGAGAAGTCTCATAGAATGTCAGGACTAGATAAGGTTCAAAGGTCACTCAACCAAAATTGTCAAATTGCCTGGGTTGAGGACCACTGGCCTATGAGTATAATATTAGTGTGTTGACACAGGACACCCTATTCAAATATTCAGGAGTGAGAATACAACTTTTCTCTCTCTCCATAAAAGGTCTGAAGAAAGAAGAAGAATACATACTCTTTCTTAATCTTGAGAAAACTTACCACATAGAATTAAGTAGGAATAATCACCCTTAAAGCTTCCTTCAAACTCCCTGAAAAATATCTGTTTTGCAATGAAGTTGAATAAGTGGTGACAATACTGGAATGTCTCACATTCTTACACTGAAATAAATTTTGGCATACTAATAATGAAAGCACCATCATAATCACACTATTATGGTTCATTTTAGCATTTAAGTTCCTCAGATACATGGAATGTGGTATTATCCATCCATCTATAAGACGAAATTAATAAATCTTTAAGAAAGAAGATGACAATACAAAACTAATGTACCGAGAATTCTAGTTAAAATCTCTTATGATTTCAAGATATAAGGACACATGCAGACTTGCTGAAGCAAAAAGGAGAATACAGGAAAAAAGATAAAGGGATGTATCACAGAACCCAAAGGCAAAAAGTGGGGTGCAACTTCACAGTATACTAGAATTATAATAAAGTTGAAAGTTCTGAGAAATTCAGACAATACCCTCCTTTCCTCTGGAACTACATAAACTCTCTTCCCTGTTTTTATTTGTATACCTATTTCATTCCTCTCTATATAAGTGAACTGATCCTAATTGTGCAGATATGGGGTCAGAAATGTTACTCAGGTACTAAAACATGTCCTCCCTGCTCCAGGGCCTCCAATCAACTATCAGAATCATGTGTCACAATGTCCCAAATTCTCAGGGAGAAAGTCTAATAAGGTCAGTTTAAGACAACTGTCCATTGATAGTTCAAATAATTATAGCCATAAAAGTGTGGTCATGTTGTATAGAAATGGACACAAAGGGACGTCACTCTCAACACATGGGAAAGTTCTCAGAGAAAAAACAGCATACACTAAAAAATAAAAAGATAGAAGACAGAATACCAAACTATTTAGGGTGCTGACTCTAACACAACATTAATTTCAAGGCTGTCCCTGCCAGTTACTATGTGACCTTGGACAAGTTATTTAGTCCTATCTGCGTCGCAATTTCCATATCTATAAAATAAAAATAATCAGAATACTTATTTCTTGGAGCTCCTTTGTGCATAAATCATATGTAATACTGAGCACAGTAAAAACAGTAAATGTTCAATGAACATTATCTATTACTGAAACCATTATAGCAAGTGTAGTAGGTAAGATAAGACCCTCTTTTCCCAAATATCACAATGTCTTAACACCCAGAATCTGTAAATGTTAGGTTACATGGCAAAGGGAAATTATGGTTGGTGATGAAATTAAGATTACTACTGAGTTTGCATTAAAATAATCCTGAATTATGTGGGTGAGTCATTAAGAGTGGCACAGGAACTCAGAAGAGAGGGACAGAAAGATGACAATGAAAGCAAGATCTGAGAAATGCTATGTTGCTGGCTTTGAAGACTGAAAACAGGGACTATGAGCCAAGAAATGTGAGTAACCTCTAGGGAGTATCAACAGCAAAGGAACAGACCCTACCCAGAGCCTACAAAAAGGCTGAATGTAGCCAGACCAATGGCTTGATTTGAGCTCATGGAGTCCTAGGGCAGACTTTTGACCTACAAAGCTGTAACATAATTAATTTTCATTATTTAAGCTGGTAAATTTGTGGTAACTTGTTATGGCAGCAATGAAAAACTAATAAACTGAGATTTTTAAATCTGACTCAAATGTTCAATGATCACCATGATTATAAAATTTCTACTAATAATTATTCATAACAATAATTCCTGATGTGTTAAAAAAAAAAAAAAAAAAAAGGTCAGGCACAGTAGCTCACAACTGTAATCCCAGTGCTCTGGAAGGGCAAGGTGGGAAGATTGCCTGAGGCCAAGAGTTCAACACCAGCCTGGGTGTATTAGTTCTTTTCCATGCTTCTGATAAAGACATATCCAAGACTGGGAAGAAAAAGAGATTTAATGGACTTATAGTTCCATATAGCTGGGAGGCCTCATAATCATGGCAGAAGGGAAGGAAGAGCAAGCCATATCTTACATGGATGACAGCAGGCAAAGAAAGAGAGAACTTGTTCAGAGGAACTCGTCTTTTTAAAACCATCAGATTTCATGAGACTTATTCACTATCATGAGACCAGCACAGAAAAGGCCTGCCCCCATGATTCAATTACATCCCACCAGGTCCCTCCCACAACATGTGAGAATTCAAGATGAGTTATGGGTGGAGACACAGTCAAGCCATATCACTGGACAACATAAAAAGAACTATTTCTTCNAAAAAAAAAAAAAAAAAAAAAAAAAAAAAAAAAAAAAAAAAAAAAAGAAAGAAAGAAAAAAAGAAAAGAAAAGAAAATTTTAACAGATGTGATGGCACACAACTGTAGCATCAGCTATTCAGAGGCTGAGGGAGAAAAATCTCTAGAGCCCAAGCATTCAAAGCTGCAGTGAGCTATAATTGCCTCTGCATTCCAGCCTGGGTGACAGAGCAAGAACCTGTCTCTAAAAAATAATAAAAACAAAAATAGAATTGTAACCTTAACAAGGCAAGCTATCACAAAACTTGTCATAAGGTTTCTCTTCAGTTCTCACCCCTCCAGTTTCCACTGGGTGCTTCCATTCCTTTTCAGCACCTCAGCACACTCTGTTTTCCCACTGCCCTGGCTTTTTCACCCTCTTAACCCTACTAGTTAAGAATGGACACCTGTTCTTGGGACTATTTCAATTTCCTAGCCCAACACACTCCCTCTATGCCTAATTCCTTCAGAACCATGTTTATAGCTAATATATAGTTAACTAACCAATCTATACTCCCACGTTCCTGAATATCCTGCATTTAACAGCACATTCCAAGAAAGAATAATAATCAATAAACAAACATAGGGAGTGACATCACCATCAATATGAAGAGTATCCCCCAGGACCGTTCAGTGTGCACACAGCTAGATGTGGTTTCCATGCAAAGGAGGCATAGCAGCAGTCCTATCCATGCCAACAGGGAAACAATTTGAGTTGCAAGCAGTCATTTTGGCCTTCACCAAATGAAATGTCCACACCAGCCACTCCGTCTGTTCACAGGGCTGGATCTGAGGACTTAGTCAATGGTGAGTTGTGCCTAAAGAGCTCACTGACACAGAACCACTGAGAGGGTACATCCTCTCCTGGCAGGTCTTCTGAGGCCTTGAGATAATCATAGGTAAGACAGAAAGCTTCTCCTAAGCCTATAGATGTTCCATTATTATCCTGTGTAGCAACCAAAACATCTCTTTAAAATACTAAACTATTAACCCAGCTTTAAAAAAAGAAAAGGGAAAGAACCAACCTGCATAAGGACAAAAACAAAGACTGTCTATTTTTCCCAGACTAAAAAATGAAGCCTAGAAATTTTCAAAAAGCAAATAACTCAATTTCTCAGAAGAATTATCTCTTTTACTCTTAATGCCAAGAAACTGCATTCAGCTCATTCTATAAATAAATTTGTGTAAGATAATAGACTTTTTACTTGTACAAAGAGTCTCATTGTTTCTTTTCAGAAAACATTTAAACAACACAATGTTCAAAGAATAATAGGGAGAAAAAAGTCGCAACATAAATTTTAACACAAAAATAAAACTGTTAGTTCTCATCTCTTTCAAGATAATAGCCAAAATTCTACCATCATCTGAGAAGCCAGTCTTATAAGATCAACAGATCCCTTCAGTTTATTAAAACTAGAAAAAATATGTTAGCCTCAGAACCCAGTAAGAGAGCCACAGAGTACATCTGTGGTATTCAACAAAGAGTGCTTACACCCCAACATTGATATATCAAGGAAGTATCCAAGATCCAAAGGAAACAGTGAGACCCTCCAAGGCAAGAGTAACAAAGAAATAACAGTAACATTAGTGATAAAAATAAAAATTAATACAAAGTAAAAACATGAATGGCATAGCTTGGCTCAGAAATAGTAGGATCAAGGTGGAACTAAAAGAGATGTAAGGGGCTCATAGATTGCAGTAAGGCAGTAGCAGTTCTGAGTGCGCCTTCTCAGAGTAACCAGGGCAAAGAGTGATATCTGAGATGGTGAATAAAGTCAGACTCCCAGCCAAAATCCAGGAAATGAGGTGGGGCTTCCCACCTCCTGAAAGGAGACCCAAATCAACTCTTGCTTAAGAAATTAATTTAAATGAAAATAAAAGGCCTATATAGGACAGACACAGCCTTGTTAGCAAGAATAAATTAAGCCACTCACTAGATCTGCAATATCTTTAATATCAGCTAAGGCAGCGATACAAAATGTCATGGAAAAATCTGGTTTCTGAGATGGGCTTGATGATGCCAGTGAGTGAAAGGCAAGACCCTTAGACAAAGAGTACAGTGGAAAGAAGCAGTGAGAGAGCACACAAAGAAAAAAAAAAAGAAAAAAGAATGACAACAACATCTGCATTAAGATGACAATGCCTAAGCTCAGGAAGATATACTATTTTAGTTAGCGCTAAAAAGCTGACAAAATCAGCAACTTAATTGTAAATTTGCTTCAGATGAAATCAATGTCTAAAATTAAAGTATTAAAAACTTTGAAATATAATAAGTTAAGAAATAATAGCCACTAAATCAGAATAAGAAAGTCATTAATATAAAATATTAAAATGGAGAAGTAAATCTAGCCCATAAACAAATAGATAATTAGTAAAAGAGAAAGAGAGAGAGAAAAAACTACACCCCAGAAATAAAGTAGATATTCTTTAAAAGAATATGAGACTCTTACAAATATTGAATATGTAAAAGGTCATAAAGGAAATTTCAATGGGTTTTAAAAGAAAAATGAGTATCATAGTGACCACATTCTCTTACTGAAATACAATTAAATTAGAAATCAGTAATAAGAAAATTTAAAGGAAGACAGCTGAAGATTTTTAAACTCAATCACAATGAAGTATAGAAAAAAATTAAAATTCTGCATGTCAATACCTGTGATTTACAGTTCATAGAAATATTTGTTTCTGCTTACACAATATTTCAAAAGACTATTGCTTCTACTCAACAATAAAAACAAACTGGAAAAGCTAACAAAATCAGAGTTGTTTTAAACTTTTCAAACTGCTGAAGATTCAGTCAATAAAAATAACCTAAGCATAATAAATTCCAGAAAGATGTCCCTGGCTAGGAAAGAAGAGACCTACAGCTGTTATTATCCTAAAGCGTCACCAGAAAGAAGAGGAATATCCCTTAGATGGGGATAAAGAAAAAACAGATGAGCTTTTAACAGATTTTTAGCAGTCACATATGTGCTAGTGTGATGGAATGGAATAGCCAGGAAGTCAATCAAGCCCAGGAATGAGTCTTCACCCACTGACCTTCACTGAGTGCCTGGGGTAAAGATGAAGGATGTAGCCAGACAGGACTGCAGAGAGAGACACCACTGAGGCACACTGGACCTTCTCCCCGTCCAAGGAGGTAGCTCTTGCAGACTGTGGTGGAACAGAAACACTGTTAGAGCTCTCTCAAGGTACACTGAGCCCTCTCAAAATGCATGGCAACCCACAGAGTGTGTACAGGGCAGGAGAACTGAAAAAATTCCACTCAAACTGAAGCAGGTTTTCTCTGAGTATAAGGCAGTAGCTGCTAGCAGCTGGGGGTAGAGCAAGAAAGTAGAGGGAAGTCACCCCATGGCATCATAGGCCTTCCACAAGTGCATTTCAGGGTTCCTCGAAAGGCTGGAGACAAGGAATTACAGGAGAGAGAGAGAGAGATCTCCAGAGGCATAGACTGCCAAGAGGAGGACTGGAGAGGAGGGATTACTCCCTAACAGAAACTGGCAGACAACATGTAGGGCAGACAAATGTTCACAGCTCTGAAAGCCAGCACCTGGATTGTATAACAAACAGAGATTTCCAGAGTTTTTCCAAGTACTCAGATCCCAAGTCTTTCTGAAGGGGAAGTACTGTCCTCACCTTTAAATTATTTAAAGACAGTAGTAAACTGAACTAAATTAAAAGGCTAATGAAGCCCAGAACCAGCTTAACTGTAGATATGGTTAGTTCAGCCCCTACACTAGTGGCCTGGCAGAAAGATTGCACCTTATTCCACAAGTAAATATTATTTACTTCTGTCTCTCCTGATTTTGCCTACAATCTGGCATAAAATCAAAAGAAATGAGATATACATGGAAGTAAGAAAATGTAAATGCTAGTTTAAAAAGATAAAAGCCAATAGATGCAAACTCAAATATAGCTCAGATATTAGAATTATAAGACTGAGGTTTTAAAGTCGCTATGATAAATATGTGTACAACACACTGGGGTTTCAGCAGCAATATCAAAAGCAGCTTTTAAAAGGCAAAAAAAAAAAGAGTTACTAGGAGCACAATACATTAAAAATGAAGAATCCATCAAAAGAACTTATTAGTATCTTGAATATAGTAGAAAACAGGATAATAGAGTTTGAATATAGTCAATAGAATTATGAAAACTGAAACTCAAACAGAAAATTGAGTAAAAAAAATTGAGCAAAGCATCCAAGATCTCTAGAACAGTATCAAATGGTCTTATATATATGTAATTGGCATTCCAGAAGGAAGAGAGGAAAAAAATGAGACAGAAGAAAATACTCAGAGTTAATTGCCAAGAATGTCCAAAAATGTATTGAAGGCCTCAATGCATGAATCTAAGACGCTCTGAAAACTCCAAGCAGAATGAACACAAAGAAAAGCACATTTAAGCATGTCACACTCAAATTACTAAAAACCATAAAAAAAGAAAAAATCTTAAAAGCAGTCAAATGGAAAACAAATCAGATTATGTAGTTGTTTTTTAATTATTAAAAATATAGCTGACTTCTCATTAGACACAGAAGTTGCTAGAAATTAAGAAATGACATTTTTAACATGCTGAAAAGGAAAAAAAAAAAAAAACCTATGACACTAGAATTTTCTCTTTAGTGATTTTATTTAAAAATGAAAGTGAGATAAAGATACTTTCTGGCTGATAAAAGCATAGTTTCCCTTCAGTAAACATTATAAGAAATGCTAAAATAAGTAAATTGTGTTAAAATGAACAGAGATCCTTAGAACATTTGGGAAGAAAGTAAAATCATGAATTAACCATAGCCTTCTATACAGCTAAGAATTTACATCATGACATATAATGTAATCACTAAGACTAGAATAATCTAAAGTTTTTTATTCTAAAAAAGTACAAAATCTCCCAAATGTTAAAGGGCAAATGAAATAATGAAAAAACACTGAATTCAAAAGAAAGGAAAAAGGAAGATAAATGATAAGAACAAACAAAGCAGTAGAGTGGGATATTTAAATTCTAACATATCAGTAATTATTTTACATATAAATCAACTTAGCAATCCAAGTAAAAGATAAAATGAAAAAATAGACAACAAAGAACAAAACCCTAATACATGTGGTTTGAGACAGATTTGTCTAAAACAAGAAAAGTTGAAAATAAAGGATGAAAATATACACTCCATGCCCAAGCTAACATCAAGAAGTTTGGAAAATCTGTATTATCAGACAAAGTATATTTTAATAAGTATTACTAGAGATGAAAGGCAACACTGCATAGTAACAAAATATTCAGATACTTTCTGCATTCACCCCAACCTGAAACTGCTAACTGAATTGCTTTGAAATCCATTTACAGCTTGGAGCTCTCCCAAGGAGAGCCATGCCTGTTTCATAAACTTGAACAAAAATTCCACAATAACATCGAATATTCATTTTGTGTTCATATTTTTCTAAATACTCAAAATTATTTTTTAAAATTAGCTTATTTTGATAGGAATGAAAGTCCACAATTTGGCTGATTGTGATACCTCTAAACTGCCTTTAATACATTGCTTCCTTTTTCTCTTTATTTTTCTCCTTTCAATTTATTTATTAAGGATACAAGGCTATTTGTTCTACAGAAATCCCTCATGCTAGATATTGCTGATTGCCATGGTGCTGTGTAACATGTTCCTCTGTCCTGTATTTCCTGTAAACCTCTGATTAAATTTGATTTAATTTGAAAGCTTATATGAAATTCAAATTTCTGGCAAGAATATTTTATACTGAGAACACATGGACACAGGGGAATGGCATATACTGCGGCCTGTTAGAATAAACTTTTAAAAAATCAGCTTTTTTTTTTCTTATGGACAAATCTTGTGATAAGAGACTAATTCCCAAAAGAGGAAATCTTGTCTTCTTTATTCTCCCTATTTTCTGTTTGTGACAGAGTCTCTCTCTTGTCACCCAGGCTGGAGTGCAATCGCACGATCTCGGCTCACTGTAACATCTGGGGGTGGGAGGACAGAAAGGATCAGGAAGAATGGCTAATGGGTACTGGGCTTAATATATGGGTGATAGGATGATCTGTGCAGCAAACTACCATGGCACACATTTACCTATGGAACAAACCTGCACATCCTGCACCTGCACCCCAGAACTTAAAACAGAAATTGGAAATAAAATAAAAAAGAATCTTTCATAGATTATCATATGAATTATATCAGGAGAACCACATATATTACCGAGTTGGTCTCTCCGTGATAGTAGCAGCACTGATGACCTTTGCCAAGGTCCATTATTTCATCAGGAGGTTCTAAAATGGTAATATTTTAATTACATTTGATATCAGTTTTGTTCCAATTGCACAAATAAATTGCCCGTCTAAGGGGTGCTGATCAGAATACACCAAAGTATTATGTTCCTAAAAGGCATGCCCTACATCCCCCTCCTTACTATGTTACTGGAGGTTCTCCTAAATCCTGAAGACAGGACAAGGAGCCAGAGTCTAAAGTTCCTGCTATCATGCTCATGGCACTCTAATAAGGAAAAAAGACAATAAATCAGAAAGTAAATAAACAAGGTATTTCTGATTATGTTAAGCAGAGTGAGACAAATTGACTAGGTGAAGTGAGAGTGACCAGCACACAAGTGGTCTTTAAGAAAAGTGGTCCTGTCATCTCTACTATCTTCTCTGACAATGTACTAATCTGCAAAAGCCTATATAAGACTATGGGTACAGAATGGAAAATATGGTCTTGTGACAGAAAGAAACCATATAAAAATGAAGTCATCAGTTCAGTTATAAAGAAAAAGAAGGAGTTTCTTAATACCTTATCTCTTAAATTTTTCCTGATATTTATTATCAGAGCATTTTTTAAGAACAGTGATTTTCTAATTCATCTTTTTGAAACTCGTGAATCCATCCTGATTTCAAAATATTGAAATGTACAGAAGTGATATTTTGGTCAATTACAATCTCCCCATCTGGGTAATTAGAGGAAAGTACTTTGAAAAATTGGGAACAATCTTTTAAAAATCAATTTTTTTCTTATGGACAACTCTTGTGATAAGAGACTAACCCATAAAAGAGGAAATCTTGTCTTCCTTATTCTCCCTACTTCCTGTTTGTTTGTTTGTTTGAGATGGAGTCTCTCTCTTGTCACCCAGGCTGGAGTGCAATGGCATGATCTGGGCTCACTGTAACCTCTGCCTCACAGATTCAAGTGATCCTCCTCCTGCCTCAGCCTCCTGGGTAGCTGGGATTACAGGCACCCACCATTACATGCAGCTAATTCTTTATATTTTTAGTAGAGACGGGGTTTCACCATGCTGGTCAGGCTGCTCTCGAACTCCTGACCTCAGGTGATCCACCGGCCTTGGCCCGCCAAAGTGCTGGGATTATAGGCAAGAGCCACCATGCCCAGCTCTTCTCCCTACTTTCTCAATCACAATCAATCCCATTCCTTCGAGGATCCATTCTTAGAAAACAGGAGGTGGGAAACAGGCATGGTTGGAAGATTCTGGGACTTGAGATACATGTCATGTCCTCTACTTGAAAAGGAATGGAAAAATGTCTCTCTGTCTTTTAATTTCATGCTCCATGGGTAATTTGGGAGGAAGATATTTCTCTTTTCATGCTCAGAAGATAGAATTCCTCCATTACTGCCAGATTAAAGATTAAAATTATCTGTTTATATTGAGCCCATATAGGAAGAGTCTAGCTTAGGGCATAGATTTTAGCACCAAAATCCTGATTCAAATTCCTTATATTCTGTGTAAGCCTGTGTGTGACCACAGACAAGTCATTCAATCCCCTTAATCTGTTTCATCATCTACAAAACGGAGGGGACACTTAAGTCTTATACTTGGGTTTCTTCTCAGAATTAAATGTCAAGCAGGCAGAACAGTGTCACGCACATAAGCATTCAGAAGAAACATTCAGAATCTGAGAGCTATTACTTATACCATCCCAGGATGACAAAGACCACACCCACTCCCCTGAAAAGGAAGTGACACTTTCCAGAATTCCAAAAAGCTGTAAGAAAGTACTTCCAACTGTGTGAAGTAGTGAAGGGATTTCATCCAGCCTTTTTTATATGAGTCACATAAATCATAGCATAGAATTTCCATTTTGAAAAATATCCTTTCATAAAAAGCAAAGCAATTTCATCAGAAGCACTTATTGGAGGGGGGTCCAATAAAGCCTTGGAATTCTGCTTTCTGTCTTTCTTACCAGAGAACAAAATGCTGATTGATTCTCATTTTAGTGATACTAAAAGTTTTCCTACAGTATACCATATTGACAGAAGTGCTTAAAACTCATCAGCTTTCTTTCCTTCCTCCTTGAAATAGTTTAATATAATTTTTTCAACTCACATGCAGAATTTGAGACCTCAAATTCACACTTAAAGCTCACAGCACTGGAAAGAGCCAGAGATAAACCTGAAGTGTTTTCATGCCATCAAGATTCCACTGAAGAGGAAACAGAGCACAAAGATGGAAAGAAAACATTCATGTGCTTCAGTAAAGGTTATTCCTGCTGAAGAAGTGAGATGTGTTTGCTGCTTCAATGAGTCAGATAAAATTCACCATTCTTAATGGAGATGAAAAGGCTTGAAAAATATTTACTTAAACAAACCATGTCCCTTGCATGGCCCTTTGCAGCTTTCTTTTAGATGACATTCCTCTTAGATGCAAAGTTCAGCATACACATTCAGTCCAATTGTCAGACGTTTGTGGAAACGCTATATAACTGTCTGTTGTATAAGAGAAAATTTGATATATTCCACATTGACCTGCTACCCTTTCAAGGCTATGTCAATATAAATTAATAGAATGCAAAGGCCACACACCTTACATAACATGTGTGAGAAAACTGAATTTAATTCTATCAAGTGAATAGAAAAACTTGTTATAAGCATGTAATGCATAAGAGGCATGTAAAGGAGAGGGCTTTACTATCCTAATATGTATAAGATGACTTTGAGACCCAAAGATGTAACACTGCCCACATTTCTGTAACATAAAGGAATACATGGAATATAATTAAGTTTTCTCAATCTATAGTCTTCTAATATTCACTCTGTATCATAGAACCTGAAGAGTTCAAGCTCTGATTTTCAGGGGCAGCCTACCATTTTGTAGAGATTCAGACCATGATTGGTACTATCTTTTACAAAATATAATTTTGGAATATGCATGTAGATATATACACAAAATATCTGTGGTTGTCTCTGAATGGGAAAATATCAAATATGTCAAAAAGAGGACAGAATTTTATTTGCACTCAAATATCTTATCAGTTGACTTTAACCCTGAACCCTAATTACACTTTTCTTTAAAACTAACCATGCTCTTCAACAACCAATGGGTCAATAGAAATATTAAAAAAATTTTAAGACAAATGAGAATGAAAACATATCCCATCAAAACCTATAGGACAGCAAAAGCAGTTCTTAGAGGAACATTTACAGCAATAAATGCCTACATCACAAAAAAAAATTTCTAATAACCTAACAATGCACCTCGAGAATCTAGACAAACGAGAACAAACTAAACCAAAAATTGGCAAAAGAAGGAAATAATAAAGCTCAGAGCAGAAATAAATGAAATAGAGACTTAAAAATTTCAAAAGATCATCAAAAGAGGTTTTTTGAAAAAGTAAACAAAATTGACAAATCTTTAGCTAGACTAACAGAAAAACGGGAAAAAACAAAACCAAATAAGAAAAAGGAAACATTGCAACTAATATCACAAAAATACAAGCATCATAATAGACTATTATGGGGGTTTTTTGTTTGTTTGGAGACAAAGTTTCGTTCTTGTTGCCCAAGCTGAAGTGTAATGGTGCGATCTTGGCTCACTGCAACCTCTGTCTCCCAGGTTCAAGGGATTCTCCTACCTTAGCCTCCTGAATAGCTGGGATTACAGGCATGCGCCACCATGCCCGGCTAATTTTTTGTATTTTTAGTAAAAATGGGGTTTCACCACATTAGCCAGGCTGGTCTCAAACTCCTAACCTCAGATGATCCTCCTGCCTCAGCCTCCCAAAGTGCTGGGATTACAGGTGTGAGCCACTGCGCCAAGCCAACAGACTATTATGAACAAACCATATGCCAACAAATTTGAGAATACAGAAGAAAGAAATAAATTCCTGGACACATACAACATACCAAAATTAAATTATAAAGAAATGTAAAATCTGAACAGGCCAATAACAAGTGAGGAAATTAAATAGGCAATAAAAAGTCTTCCATCAAAGAAAAGCTCAGGACCTGATGGTTTCAGTGCAAAATTCTACCAAACATTTAAAGAACAAATATCAATTCTCCTCAAACAGCTCCAGAAAATTGAGGAGGAGGGCATATTTCTAAACTCACACTATGAGACCAGCATTACCCTGTTTCCAAAACCAAACAAGAACTCAACAAAAAGAGAATTACAGGCCAGTATCTAATGAACATAGATACAAAAATTCTCAACAAGATACTAGCAAACCAAATCCAACAGCACAATAAAAAGATAATTCACCATGTTCAAGTAGAATTCATCCCAGAGATGCAAGAATTATTTAACATATGCAAATCAACAAATGTATAATAATATATCACATTAACCAAAAAAAAGGACAAAAAACCATATGATCAATTCAATAGATGCAGAAAAAGCAGTTGAGAAAAGTCAACACTTATGGATGGTATATATCTCAACACAGTAAAAGCCATTTATGACAAATCCACAGTGAACATCATACTGAACAAGAAAAAAGACAATGATGCCCTCTTTCACCACTCTGTTGAACAAAGTCCTGGAAGTCTTAGTCAGGGCAACTTAGAAAATAGAAAGAAATACAAGTTATCCAAATTGGAAATGAGGAAGTCAAATTGTTCCTGTTTGCAGAAATGGTATGGCCTTATATATAGAAGCCCTAAAGACTTCACCAAAAATACTGTTAAAACTAATAAACGAATTCAGTAAAGTTGTAGCATACAAAATAAACACGCAAAAATCAGTAGCATTTCTATACGCTATAATGGCCTACCTGAAAAAGAAATCAAGAAAGCAATTCAATTCACAATAACTATGAATAAATACAAGTAACATATCTAGGAATAAACTTAACCAAGGAGGTAAAAGATCTCTATGCTGAAAACTGTAAAACTTTTATCAAAGTAATTGAAGATATGAATAAATGAAGAGACATTTCATGTTCATGGATTAAAAGAATTAATCTTGTTAAAATGGCCATATTACCCAAAGCAATCTACAGATACAATGTAATTTCTATCGACATACCAATGACATTCTTCACAGAAATAGAAAAAAAAATCCTAAAATCCATATGATACAACAAAAGATCCCGAATAGCCA
Organism: Cebus imitator; assembly: GCF_001604975.1. NCBI lineage: Eukaryota > Metazoa > Chordata > Mammalia > Primates > Cebidae > Cebus > Cebus imitator. The sequence continues at coordinate 320,308 of NW_016107457.1, forward strand.
AAGAAATCCTGAACAAAAATAACAAGGTTGGAGACATCACACTGCCTGACTTCAAAATATACTACAAAGCTATAGTAAGCAAAGCAGCATGGTACTGGCATAAAAACAGACACATGGAGCAATGGAACAGAGAAGAAATTCACACACCTACAGGCAACTGATTTTCAACAAAGGAGCCAAGAACACACATTGGGAAAAATACAATGTCTTCCATAAATGGAGTTGAAAAAATTGGATATCCACATACAGAAGAATAAGACTAGACCTCTATCTACCCCTCATCATGCACAGAAATCTACTCAAAATGGGTTAAATATTTAAGCCTAAAATTTGAAACTATGAAACTACTAGAAAAAAAAATAAAACAGAAAACAACATTGGGCTGGGCAAGGATTTTTTAAAGTAAGACCTTAAAGACACAAACAGTAAAAGCAAAAACAGACAAATAGGGTTACATAAAACTAAAAAACTTTTGGACCACAAAAGAAATTATTAACACAATGAAGAAAAAACCTACAGAATGGAAAAAACATTTGTAACGTATACATCTGACAAGGGGTTAATAACCAGAATATATAAGAAACTTAACAGCAAAAAAATGTAGCCCAATTTAAAAATGGTCAAAAGATCTTAATAGACAGTTCTCAAAAGTAGACCTACAAATGGCCAACTGCTATATGAAAATGTGCTCAGCATCACCAATCATCAGGACAATGAGATGACATACCACATCACTCAAGTTACAATGACTATTACAAATATATAAATATATAAATATATACACACACATATATACATATATATATATGTATATACACATATATACATATATATATATATATAAAACAAGGGTTGGCAGGGATATGGAGAAAAGGGAACACAGACACTGTCAATGGGATTGCACACTCGGAGAGCCATTATGGAAAGCAGTATGGCTCAAAAAATTAAAAATAGAACTATATGATCCAGCAATACCATTACAGTGTATATACCCAAAGGAAATGAAATCAGTATGTCAAGAACATATTTGCATTCCCATGTTTATTGCAGCACTATTGATAACAGCCAAGATATGGATCAACCTAAGTGTATATCAACAGATGAATAAATAAAGAAAATGTAATAAAGCAAAAAGAAAAAAAAAACTGTCATCAGAGCAAACCTACAGAATGGAGAAAAAAAGTATAATATCCAAAATTTATTAAGGAACTTAAACAAATTTCAAAAAAAAAAGAAAAAAACCATGTAAAAGTTAGCAAAGGACATTTCTCCAAAGAAGACACCTATGGTGGCCAACAAACATATGAAAAAAACTCAACATCACTGATCATTTGAGAAACGGAAATCAAAACCACAATGAGATACCTACGTCACTCAGAATGGCAATTATTAAAAAGTCTAGAAACAACAGATGCTGGTGAGGCTGTGGAAAAACAGGAATGCTTTTACACTATTGATAGGAATGTAAATTAATTCAACCATTGTGAAAGACAGTGGCAATTTTTCAAAGATCTAGAACCAGAAATACCATTTGACCCAGCAATCAAATTACTGGGTATATACCTAAAGGAATATAAATCATTCTGTTATAAAGACACATGCACACATATGTTTATTGCTCCACTATTCACAATAGCAAAGACATGGAACCAACCCAAATGTCCATCAATGATAGACTGATAAAGAAAATGTGTTACATATACACCATGGAATACTATGCAACCATAAAAAGGAATGAGATCATGTCCTTTGCAGGGACATGGATGAAGCTGGAAGTCATCATCCTCAGCAAACTGACACAGGAACAGAAAACCAAATACTGCATGTTCTCACTCATAAGTGGAAGCTGAACAATGAGAACACATGGACACAGGGAGGCAAAGGAGAGCATCAGGACAAATAGCTAATGCATGAAGGCTTAATACCTAGGTGATGGGTTAATAGATGCAGCAAACCACTATGGTACACGTTTACCTATATAACAAACCTGCACATTCTGTGCATGTATCCCAGAACTTAAAATAAAATTTCCATTCTGTGCATGTATCCCAGAACTTAAAATAAAATTTAAATTAAAAAAAAAGAAAATGTGGTATATATACACAATGGAATATTATTCAGTTATAAAAAGAATGAAATACCTATCAAGCAGAGTCCTATGGATGAAAGAAGAAACACATGTTCTCACTCATAGGAGGGTGTTGAACAATGAGAACACATGGACACTGGGAGAGGAGAATCACACAATGGGGTCTGTTGGAGGAGGGACAGACATCCCCCCCTAGAGAGGGACAGCAGGGGATGGGGATGTTGGGGAGGGATAACATGGGGAGAAATGCCAGATATAGGTGACAGGGGGAGGGAGGCAGCAAACCACACTGCCATGTATGTACCTATGCAACAGTCCTGCAATATCTGCACATGTACCTCAGAACCTAAAATACAACAAAATAAAATAAAATAAAATAAAATAAAAAATAAATTCCATTATTCTTCTGGACTTTGCAATGTTTGTGGTATTGTCAGCTTTCAGAATGCATAATTTGCAATGATCTATTTTATTATTTAAAATAATTTTACAACAACAACAACAAAAAAAGGAATGAATAAAATCCTGTTATTTGTGATGACATGGATAAACCTGACGGACATAAAGTTAGGTGAAATAAGCCAGACAGAGAAAGACAAATACTGCATGATCTCATTTATATGTGGACTCTAAGAGAAAAAAAAAAAAAAGAAGACTTATCCAGGCATGCTGGCTTGCATCTGTAGTCCCTGCTACTTGGGAGGCAAAGGCAAGAGGAACGCTTGAGCCTGGTAGGTTTGAGACTGCAGTTAACTGATTGTGCCACTGCATTCCAGCCTGAGTTGCAGAATGAGACCATGTCTCAAAAAAAAGTAAAGAAAAAGAAAGTTGATATCATAGAAGCAGAAAGTAGAACAGTGGCTAGAAGAGACTAAGGAGGGGAAAGAGGGAGGGGGAGAGGTTGGTCAATGGGTTTAAAATTACAATTAGGTAGAAGGAATAAATTCTGGTGGTCTTTTGTACATAAAATGTATATAATAGTAAAATATCACATATTACAAAATAGCTAGAAGAGAAGCCTTTGAATATTCTCACCACAAAGAAACGATAAATGCTTAAGGCAATGGATCCAGTAACTACCCTGATTCGATCATTATAGATCATAAATATACATTGAAACATCAAATAGTACTCTACAAATATTAATGTGTACAATTATAAAAGACCTATTAAAAATTTCCTTTAATTTGCACATGAGCACAGGTACATATTTTGTAGCAAATATGTACTCTCCTGTTGCCTTTCCAGGTAGTCCTGTTCCAGTCCTAAGATGTAGCCCTGTTTTTCTTACATGGAGCTATATCACTCCAATCACACAAAAAATAGGAAAACAATTAACACAAAGTCCGATTTTAAAATAATTTGTTCTTTTCACCTCCATGCTACTAACATCTATCTTCTTATAATCCTTCTATCACACCACAAAAATGTAATGCCTTCCCATTGCCCTTTGGCTTTTGAAATTTTTCTCAATGCAAGTCCCCTTGGGCTTACCTAACCTCTAATATCATATGCCACACAGTTACTACATAAATTTATCTCTTTTCCACAAAGCTCCTCAATTCTCAGGTGGATCATAAATAGGGGTTTAGGAAAGCAATCTGATTGGGCTGAAACTCCTAAGCAAGACTTTTTGATGTGACACTTCCCCTGGTCCAGTCCCCATAACTTTCCCAGGCACATTTATCTTTTCATCAATGTTTAAAGTAGAGAAATCATAGGCATAAGATATTTATGAAGAGGCTTCTTTTTAAGTAACAATTTTCAAATACTTTTCAGCCCAAGAAAATTTTTTAAACAAAATTAACACAGATGCCAAATGTAAAAAAATAGATGAAAACAGAATTTATTGTTGACATAATGGTGGACCAAGGAGCCAGCATTCTTAGTTCCTCCCTCATGCAGAATAGCGCCAGATATATATCCTCAGAGTCCTCATTCCTTAGAGTAAGATTAGAACACCAGTGCAGATTCACACATTTCAGCTTTCTCTGAGTCTTGGTTAGGGAGAATAAAAAGAAGTTCTTCCACCACTCATTCAATAGTGTTAAAAACAACAACAACAACAACAACAACTAAGGGCTGATTAACAGAGTCATGCCATTTTCACCCACCACCAATGTCCTGTGATTCACTCTTCTCTAAGAAGGAATCAAGGAAAGAATGACTATTAGAACTCTTTTCTTTTTACTACCAATACTTTTCTAAACTCTGATACCTGGAAGATTCTAATTTAATCTTTGGCCAACTACACAAAAGGAGCAGATGACAGAAGTGTTTATGAATATTATAGTTTTTCAAAATAAATATTCTCAGAAGGTAGCTATAGGAGACAATAAAGTATGTTGAATGGCGGAATACATTCTATTTTTATTTTTTTTTATTTTTTTTCCCATTTATTTATTGTATTGCATTTTAGGTTTTGGGGTACATGTGAAGAACATGCAAAATTGTTGCATAGGAGCACACGTGGTAGTGTAATTTGCTGCCTTCCTCCCCGTCACCTACATCTGGCATTTCTCCCCTTGCTATCTCTCCCCATCTCCCCACCCCCCACTGTCCCTCCTCTATTTCCCCCAAACTCCCCAACTGACCCCAGCGTGTAGTGCTCCCCACCCTGTGTCCATGTGTTCTCATTGTTCAACACCCGCCTATGAGTGAGAACATGCGGTGTTTGATCTTCTGCTCTTCTGTCAGTTTGCTGAGAATGATGGTT
>NW_016107457.1:332242-373094 GCF_001604975.1 Cebus imitator
CATCTTATATCCAAACTCTTAGCAAATAATGTTGGTTCTTCAAGTTTCAGCTAGAATCTGAGCAATTCTAAATATCTGCACTGAGACATTTTTGCTGCAAACTACCATAATCTCATACTGCAATACTGCAAAAAGCTTACAACTGGCTTCTACCAGGTCTCCTGAGTCCATTTTTGATACAGCAGCCAGACTGATTCTTTTAAAACATAAATCAGGCCTTACAGCAATGGCAGCCACCTGGTTCTTAGCATCATCTGCCTGACAGGTGGCTAAGATCCTGTGTGTCTTCTCCATCATCAGATTTCCCGTCACTGATGGGTCAAAGCCAAGACCAAGACTTTACATCAGAAAACAATAAAATATCGATAAATCTCAAGTCTGATTGAGAGAGACTCCTAGAACAGAGAACACAGCTGTTCACCCAAACTGGCCTAGTCTTTTCCCTGTTGCAACACCATTTAAATCTTGTAAAGTTTCTTTCCTTTCAAAGCGCTTGAAATGGGTATTTGACCTTAAAAAGGGGGTTCGGTGGCAAAGGAGGGAAGCCAAAACTTAAATATTTCTGGCTTTCTATGTTTAGCATGTATAGATTCAAAAGCACTGCATAGCTCTCAAAGATTTCTGCACTGAGAGGCCAGCAGCACTAGACTTGTGAGAAATGAGTAGCATTTCCCAATTAAAAGTGATTTAACTGATATCCATTCAAAATCCCAAAGTAGAGTAGGAATCTTTTCAAGTGAACTTTCCAATCCGAATTTAAATGATCATGTGAAGAAACATTAAACTTTCAAGACAGCAATACTTTTAAGACCACAGAAGTGTTCACCGACAAAACTACAGAATTACGATTTTGTAATTTATCCACTCACAGTTTCATACCTTGAATCTTAAACCAGAGAATAAGAAAGATGGAAGCATATGTGAAGGAATATCTATGAAAAATAGTTCATAAAAGAAAAACATATACAAATTAAAGCTACTGATAAAAACAGAAAGAACACTATCATCCTAAACAAGCTGAAGATCACAAAATATCTGTTCATTTTAAGAATGGAAAAGGGGATAAAAAAATAACATTTCTAAGTACAAAGAATCCATGTAAAATAAGGTACATATTGAATTGACAAGAATTAGTGTGAAAATATATTTGATTATCAATTCTATTGGAATATCTCTATATAATCTATATATTATCTATATGTGCAATAAGAATCTGACTGGCCTTTGTCTCCAGTTTCGGGGAGGTAAACTGTAAACCTCTGAAATGTCCTGAGTGACTGTAGTATCATTGTTATTTATGGTGGGCCCTCATACTATACCTGATAGTTTATGCTAACAGATCAACCATGTGATTCACAGGTTAGGCTCTCAGCAGTGCAATATCAGCCTGATTTCTGGAAGGGGGAAAAGAGGAGAACTGAAGATTGAATCCAACCATGTGGCCAATGAGTCAATCAATCATGATGACTCAATGCAGCCTCAATAAAACTCTGGACACCAAAGCTAAGATGAGCTTCCCTCGTTAGCAATATTCTCTGAGCATTGTCACACTTCAAAGCTGATAGGAAAACATATCCCTGAGGAAAACAGAAGCTTTGCATTTGGAAACCTTCTAAAATTGGCTCTGTGCCTCTTTCTTTTTGCTGGTTCTAACTTGTATTTGTTTTCTGTAATAAAACTGTAATCTTTAAGTATAGCACTTTCCTGAGTTCAGAGTCATTCTAGTGAGTTTTCAAATCTGAGGTGGATTATGCGAATCCCCAAATTGGTAGCCAGATGGTCAGGCATAAAGATATCCTTGGGAATCCCTGAATTTGTGACTGGTGTTAGAGAGCAGTCTTTGGGGAACTGTCCCCTCACACTATGCAGCTTGCCTAACTCTAAGTACTATATCAAATTTAGCATACATTCTAAAACATATCCTTAAAAACTGTTGTTTTACAGTGGAATCAAATTTATTCTTACATATATACGCTCAAAAGGAAAGCCAGATTATGCCACCCATCAGTCCCAAATCCTGGATGGGCTTACCACCCTGCTTATTAAAAGCTGAAGCTCACTTAGTGGTCCATGTTGCTATATAGTGAATGGGGTCCTGTGTCCCATGGCTTCTCTGGCTTTTCCTCATACTCTAACCCTTGCAAGGCTCATGCCTTACACTCACCACTTTGCTGTTTACAGAACAACCAAGGTATTCTCAAGGCTTTTGCACTGGCTGTTTCTTCTACCTGGGACTCTCTTCTCCCAGATATCAATGTAGCTCATTCCCTAACCTCCTACTATTTTAGCTAAAAATGCCACCATGGGCTGGGCACAGTGGCTCACATCTGCAATCCTAGCACTTTGGGAGGCTGAGACGAGAAGATCACTTGAGGCCAGGAATTCAAGACCAGTGAGACCCTGTCTCTACAAAAAGATTTTAAAATTAGCTGGGAGTAGTGATGTATGTAGCTATACTCTTAGCTACTTAGGAGGCTGAGATGGGAGAATCACTTCAGCCCTGGAGCTCAAAGTGAGTTACAATCATACCACTGCACTCCTGCATAGGTGACAGAGTGAGACCCTGTCTCAAAAAAAAGCAAAAACAAAAACAAAACAAAACCACCCACCTTGAAAGTGAGGCCTTTGCTGTCCACAGTGCCTACTCCCCTATTGTCCCAATCCACCTCTGAAAAGAAATCTTCTGTCCTCCCTAAGGACCCCATAAGATCTTCTGGGAATAGGATACTTTCTCACTTTTCCTTCTATTATGCTTATTTGCAATGTGACCCAAAAATGATTATGTAGGTATTAGTGACATAGCTGTGGCGAGATGTCAAGACAGGAATGAGGGCCATGCCCCTGGGGACTGTCTTCCTGGGTCCAAAGGAAAGACAAATTTTGTGGAGACTTTAACCAGAAATTCTTACAATATAATGCCCTTCTGAAATTGCCCTGATCTTCAGGGGAGGGGAAGCATATATAAATGCAACAAAAATTCATTTTAGTCAAAGACTGAATGGCAGAGTACTTAAATGAAAGTTTAACCAAGTAAAGACTGCAGCTGAACATCACCTTCACAGAATAAAACTTCTGCAATATATCTTAAGTCCAAAACTTGTGAAATAATAATATTTAACTATTTTCAATACTATACTATTACAATAAAGTTAACTATTTTTAAAAACAGTAGTCAAATTGTGTAAGTTTGCCATTAAAGGAAAAGGAAAAAAAAAAATGCCTCTGAATTGTAACTAGCTAATTGCAGCTGCAGCTCCCAAACTGCACATTTGCAACACTGTTTTGAAGCTCACTTCCAGCCCTGGTCAATGAAAGACATAAAGTATATTTTGATCAGTTTTGTTTCTACTGTTTCCTACAGCCGATGTTGCCACCAAGGTCCTACAGTATTTATGTCTTCTAACAGTAACCAATAAAAGTCTCCTCAACTCCTAAGCCAAATGTTGATGATTGTGATAATTAATTTTACGTGCCTAGTTGAAGGCCAGGCTCAGTGGCTCATGCCTGTAATCCCAGCACTTTGGGAAGCCAAAGCAATAGGATCAGTTGAGCCCAGGAGCTCAAAACCAACCTGGGCAACATAATGTAACCCCATCTGTACAAAATAATAAAAATTAAAATTGGCCATGCATGGTGGTTTGTATCTGCAGTCACAGCTACTCAAGAGGCTAAAGCAGGAGATTCACTTGAGCCCCTGAGGTTGAGGACACAGTGAGCCAAGCTCGCACTATTGCACTCCAACAAGGGTGACAGAGCCAGGCCTGTTCTCAAAAAAAAAAAAAAAATTTGATTAGGCTAAAAGATACCCAGACATTTGGTCGACCATTATTCCAGGTATTTCTGTAAGAGTATTCTTATATGAATTTAACATTTAATTTGGTACATTGAGTAATAAAGATTGTCCTTCCTAATGTGGAGAAATATATTAATCACCCACTAATGGAGTCTGAAAAGAACAAAAATTTGACCCTCTCTTGAGAAAGGGAGAATTTCTTTTGTCTTGTTAGCCTTTGAACTAAGGCATCAAATTTTTTCTTGCGTCTGCAATCTATCTGAAGCATCAGCTTTTCCTGAGTCTCAAGCCTGCCAGGCCTTAGATGGGAACTACCCCACTGGTTCTGCTGGGTCTCGGGCCTTCAGATTTGAACAGGAACTTTCATTCCTCTGAAGAGCCCTGAAAACTACAATTTTACTGTTGTAGTCCACAAACTCAACCTCTGTGTACTGCTTGCAGAAGACACTATTTTCAGAAGCAACATTATGGCCTTTTACATATTTTTACTTCTAATATATTTACAGGCCCTTGCTGTGTCACATAATCAGTTGTGTAAAAATTGTGCTTTGAACTCAAACCAAAAAAATGTGGTAATGAACCAGACATGGTCACTCACACCTGTAATCCTAGCACTCTGGGAGGCTGAGGCAGCAGGCTCTTAAAGTCATGAGTCTGAGACCAGCCTGAGCAACATAGTGAGACCAACCCATCTCTACAAAAAACAAAAATATTTTCTAAAAGATAACTAGCCAGGCACGGTGGTGCATGCCTGTCGCCCTAGCTACTTGGGAGGCTGAGATGGGAGGTTCACTTGAGCCCAGGAGTTTGAGGCTGCAGTAAGCTAGGATCACACTACTGCACTCCAACCTGGGTGACACAGTGTGATCCTGTCTCAAAAAAACAAACAAAAAATGCAATGAAGCTGTAAGCCTGAGTTTTAAGATAAATAAAATTTCCACCTGCAACTCAGCTTTCACTGCACATATACCCATTTTACTATTTTTCCTGGAATAGAATGGTAGGAAAAATCAAGCAAGCCCCATGTAACAAATACCTGCCCTCACAAAAAAGATAGCAAGCCCTGGTAAGATGAAGTGTTTTCTATAAGACCAATATGAGTGTTCCTAAGTCTATTTTGGTATTGGTAAGCAAATGGCTCATAGCTATACAGGTAAGATTAATTGCAAAGAACAGTATTAAAGTTATTTGTCTCGGGCAGGGTCTTTTTTTTTTACGCGTCATTTCTGTTATTCCAAATTATTTGAATATGATAAGACAGTGCCAAAATTTCTTGCAAATCGTACAGTTTGTTTATGGCTGAAGAATAATGATAAAAGACTCTCAAATATGACCTATAATTCTGAAGTATGTTCCACACTATACTTGCTTTATGAACACATGACTGAAATGTGTGAATAAATGGGAGGGTCTTCCTAAATTACTCATAGCCCACACCGGGCATTCTGTGTCATCAATAAAATTTGCACGATGTTAAGGTCCATATGTATTTACAATCATCTTCCCAAAAGCTAAGCCATAAGGTAATGGCCAGTAGCAGATTCGAGCAAATACGAATACAAGACTAAAGGAAAAATTCAGGGCATCCCAAAGTCCTGTGAGACTAAAGGAATCAGGAAGCAAAAATAGAGAAAAGGCTGGTGCACCCCAGCTCTTGGCTCTGGCAAAGAACAGGCACTTGCCTAAGGAATAATGGGCCCGAACTCCTAGAGGTGAACCATAGCCAAAGCCCAGCAATGCACTGGATGAACATGCCAGGGACTACACAGGTGAGAACAAATGCACAACAAATCTGGTGCTGTCCACAGGTTAGAAGACAGTTTCTTTTAATGAGAGGAGAGAGGGCCAGCAAGTAACTGGACTGCCAATCAGATTATTTTAGGTGTAAGTTGACATATTTCTATGCACACTCCCATGGATATGTATCACATATTTCTATGTACACTCCTAATGGACATATATCACAACTTGACAATGATAGTAATGTCAAAGTAATGTCAAAGCTTGATAGTAATGTCAAAGCTTCTTTTTTTAAATCTCTTTTTACTTTAGGTATATAAAGAAAAATGAACCCAGCCTAATTAATTGTAAAATGAAGATAAGACTTACAATGACTACTTGTCATAATGATGTAGAAAAATGGCCTTATTTCATATATCACATAATCAGTGATTGCTTGTGATTAAAAGTTTATTTTCTTATTTAATTTTGTGGTGATCACAGGTAATCTGGAACTCAAACTCACAACAAAGAAATAATAGATGGTTACATTTTTTAACCAACTGAATCATTAAGATTAAAGTAGGGAGCTTTATCTTTTAAATACTATATTCATTTCAGACATTTTGCTTCTCTGATTATGGGAAGCAAGACATTTATGTGCTTTTATGGGCTTTCTCATAAGACTTTGTACAAATATGCTACAGTATGCCTTTGCTTTACTATTACAACAGCTCATGAGGACCATAAGGTACAATTATCATTTATTTCTATATGCCAAGTTTTCTGGCATATTTTCTTTGGGAGACCATAAGTTTATCTGGCTGCTTTTGACCAAAGAGATTACTAATTCTACCAGAATCAGTAGCTGAAGTTGAGTATAGGTAAATTCAACTTCTGGATCATTATAAAAATTTTTGCTTATTGCCTAAATATGTGTCTAATGGAGAAAAATTTTTAAGTATGAATATATGAATGGAAAAACACAGAAACAAAATATCATTTATATCCTACTACTGAAGACAACAAACACTAACATTTTAAACTTTATCTCTATCTCACCCCTTTGCTATACTTATCCAAATGATATTTTTTACAAAAAAATTATTATTTCTTAAGTTTCTCCATGACTTGCTAAAGTCAACTACATATTGTATACGGATTTCCATTCTATTAACAACTCTTTTACAAAAGCATTTTAAGGTCTACATAGCATTCTACTGTATGGATGTTCTAGAAATATAGCTACTGAACTATGTATATTTATAACATAATAAGTCAAAAATGTACAATGATGATTTAGATTGCATTCTGAATACATTTGACCACTTTTTTTACTCAAAGTGATAAAATCAGTAGAGGTTTCAAGCTATCCATCAAAATCTATTCTCCCCTTTTCTCTGAAAACAGCTGACACTACATTTCCCAATTCCCTTTGCTTCTATGTATGAACCATATCCAAAATAATATATGTTATTTTCAGGCTTAGACCTTAAAATATTGCATATGTGTTTCTCTGCATTCATTTCTCCCCCAAGAATCTCCCATCCATGTCCCTACTGAAACCTACTGAATTTGGAGCAACCCAGCTTTAACCAAAGAGACCATAACAGACCCTAGATTACAACAATGACTTGAAAGTAACCCAAGTCCCTGAATGACTGGGTGGAAGAAACCATTCTTGGACAAATGTGAAAGAGAGAAAATCATGTATTTCTCCTTTATGTTATTATATTATCTGTTTTCTCTGTTACAGTAGTAATTATGCCTAATTCACCTTCTCCTTATCCAGTGCAGTTCATCTACAGTAAATGATAACCCCATTTCTGCTTAGTCTGAAATGTAATCAGTGTATATTGGAACTTCCCCTTCCTGAAGTTTTTAGATCTATGCTTCAGGAGCAACCCAATCATAATTTCCATTTCAGAATCTCTGAAAATAATAAGGAATGAGAAACATTCCTTAGTTAGCCCACTTATCAGGGGTTCTCAATGTCTTCTGCTTCAAGGTTTTTTTAATTGACATTTGACAGGTGCAGATGCCACTAAGAATCAGAACTCAGAAATTCTGATTTCTTCTCAAAAATACTTTCTGCTACTCCAACACACAAAACACCAAAAGGAATAATTCTTTGTCAAATGTCCTAGCTTTGAATCCTCAGCCACATTCTTTTTCCTCAATGCTACCGCTACTTAAAACCAAACATACTGCAGCCCAGTACACACAATCCAGCCAGTTCTCCCAGACTGAATGAGAATCAATCATTCATTGAACACTTATTATACAATAGCCATGGATTTATCACTGGTGAATAGGATACAATTTTTGCCTAAGGAAGTATACATCTAGACAGCAAGCAATTATAATATTTTTAGTGTGGTGAAGTATGGAGGATAGAGGAAAAATAAAATATTTATGGTTTTAGGCAATTACAAACACTAACCCAATCCTGATGGTCATAGAAGGCTTCCTGGAAGGGGTGCCATGAGGCTATTTCTAAAAAATATGTAGAAGATAAATTACATGAAGGAGAGAAGACAGATTGAGACAACTGGAACTATCATACATAATAGAACTCTAGGGGAAATCCCTATTTAACATCTGTTCCCATCTCCTTTAAATCCATTACCCTACTACCTTCCCCGTATGCTTTTCCCATACTCTAATTTCTGTTCCAAGTGATGAGAAAATACTAGTCATAACCATAAAAAAAAAATGTAAAACCCTAGAGCCACCATGGACTACAATTTAAATAAAAAATGCTGGAAATAACTTCATTTTATTGCAATTTAAATCTCTTCTTTATTGTTACATTAACATTCTGTGCAAAACTGAAATATATGCTGCTGAAAATATTCTGGTTTTTTTTACACATGAAGGACCGTGATTTTGAAACTTTTCTCTGTAGCTGCTTAAAAGATTGATGAAGGCCTTAATCATTTGTCTAGCTGGAGGAGGTAAGCGCGCCTGCAGCAGGGTCTCTGGGTCAGGCCATCATCTGCTAGCTCCAGTCTTCAGAGTTAAATGAGGTACATTTGTGATTGATAGCACAAGTGTAAATAATTCTACATATTACTAGTTTCCCAAAACCTCTTTATTATAGATGTGGAGGTTTGTTGCATTTTATCAAATATTTAAATAACTATTAAAATTATTTATGTCCCATATATTATAACAAAATAGCACAAATAAGCATTTAAATATTACCATAAAACTTTAAGCCAATTAGCATACATAAGGGAATATATTAGTTAAAAATATATATCATGACATGTATACTTCAAATGGATAGAATACATTAAAAAATTATGATGTACAAAATACCTAATGTATCAAAATAATAAATTCTTCTTTTCAAGAATGTACAGACATCATAGTGAAAGTTCATTAGTGATATACCCTTGTGATACTGATTTTGATGCATTCCAAAATGTTAATACAACTCTAAACAAAGATTTACATCATTGTAAGGTTATTAGAAACATGATATGGAGCAAAATCTAATATTTTCTACCCATTTCTGAACATAAAAAAGTTTATTAATACAGCCCAAACAACTTATGTCCTGTAAGGCCATGGAAAAAAATTTTAAAAACCAAACATGCATGTATTGATGAAAAATTACAGAAGGGATAAGTTAAAGACCAGATCAAGTGATCATATCAAGGTAGTTTTGTCTTCAAATAAAAGTTTACACAATGCAAAACTCGCATTCAGAATCCTTATTATAAAAGCCACAGATGTAATATCATATAGACACATTTCTTACAAACCAAATATTTCCTATTTTGTGGGAAACAGTGTGTTTAAAGAGCTATTTAAAGGATTTCTTAAGAATTAAAGCTGCCGCCATTATACAAAGAGCAAAAGGGCAATAAATGGTTCTGTTTCTATCACTAGTAAAAAATGAAATTGGGGTGCTATTGTTCTCAAGGGAAAGCTAATGTTATCCAATTGGTTCTGATACCCTCTCTCCTTCTGCCATCAGTCAGTTAACTGTCAACTGGTTTGAGAAAATTAGCAGTTACATAGGTTTAGTCATGAATAGTTTAAAAAAAAAAGCTATCTTACATACTTAGTGTTTTTATATATTATATAATATGAATATAAAATGAAATTCCTTATCCACTGTTCCGTGTGATCAGGTAAACCAAACAGAGGGAAAAATCTTTCAATTTAAAAAAGTAGGCTGTATAATGTCTTACATTGTAATATTTACTTTGATCCAGGTCTATCACTCACCTCTTCAAACATTATCAACTTCAAGAATTCCAAACATTAATAAAACATTGTTTCTATGAGATAAATATATTTTCTCAAACCCACCCCAACTAAGTCTCTCAATTTTATCTAATTATGAGTTCCAAACATATGTCATTCCTGTGAGCACATCCACAAGAATTTGAAGAATTCAATTCCTATTCACCTCCTAAGGAACTTTCTTGTTTACATTAAAGCAGTGTTTCTGCATCTTGAGTCAAATTTGGAGAGTTCCAGTACCCAAAAAAACACGTTCTTACCTCTGATAAATCAGCAGATTTTGAAAAGGCTAAAATACTCTACACAGAGTGTTATTCACTGGTTGATTACTAAGTACTCCTTTCCGATGTGTTACTTGAACAATAAGTCTGCAATCGAATAATTTGCCTTCTGGGAACGATGCAATCTATTATCAGGCTTAGTGTGGTGTTGTTCATCTAATTACCTTCTCTCAATATCAACAAGTTGACTACGTATACACTTGCCTGTCCCAGTGTCCCAAACCAGCGTCTGGCCCACCTCCATTCTGCCCATGCAGGTCCAGGTCTCCGCAGGCATTCTTAGTTCTACTAAAAAGATGGCCGGCCCTTCAGCTGGTTTTGTTCTGATTACCCAATATCAACCCTCCTCCTCTGACTTAACCCAGCTCATTCCAAGCAGCTGGCTTAAATGTGAACTGCGTGCTTAATCAGTCACACACCTGATTTGAGTCTTTCATTAGTCTTAAATTGCCTACCTTGTGCTCAGCTGTGTACTCCTATTTCAAAACACTCTGAATCTGTTCTTGTCCGGGTGACACTGAGATCTTTCTGCCTATTAACATAAAGATAATGTCACTATCTCCAGATGACTTATCTAACACATCCTACATTATTAAAGGAGACGCTCTGTTCACAAGATAATGATGTATATTAAAGTGAGGCCACTGTCATCACAAATTATAAATCATAGGCATTTTCTTTTCTTTAGTTACTGGTGACATACATCCCTAGCATGCCAGAAACAACCCAGGCCTAAGACCTCACAGAGTGAGCAGCTGTGCTACCTTCCAGACACATGGCAGAACTGCCTTTCCCTGTTTACTCTGAACTTAGGGCTGGCCAAATATTTTCACTGAAATGGTAGCAGAAGTGTCAATTCCAGGAAGTAGCTCTAAGATCCAGCGTAAGGCTCACCCTGTCTTCTAGCTAGTATCATCACAGAAGCTTATGTCGTAATGCAGTTGCTCTGAGCCTGGTTGAGAGACAAGCAGAGCTCCCTGTTGGCCCATGTTGGACATGTAGTATGAGCAAAAAATCGTAAGCCAAATTTCTAAAATTTTTGAAGTTGCTTCTTACTCCAACATTAATGTTGCCAATTCTGTCTAATATAGGAATTAAAGGAAACTTAAAAGGAAGAGTGAGACAGGCTTTTATATCTGACAGGATCTATTAATGTAATTAGTTAAAACTAAGGGAGCCCCTTTCAGCATGAAACAGTGAACCCAAATTCACAGTCACCATCTATTTACTTTTAAATAGAATTCAGCTGGCATTTTCTTCTTACTTCACCTGAAAAAAAAGTGGCAGTATTTAGACTCCAAGCCGTTATCATTTTCTTAGTTACTGGCACAGAACATCCAGGCCAGGCTTTTTATCCCATACCACTTGTAAAGACTGTAATTCCACATGACATAATTAACTTGAGGACGTCACTCAGTTTAGGGCTCTAATCACACACATCACATTAAACTAGCTATAAATTAATCTATAGACAGTGATTATAATGTATAATTATAATTTAATATGATATATGGAATTATTGGAAATCTATTTCTACTCCAAATAACATGGCATTCTAAGTGACCTTAATAACATAGTATTCTAAAGGACTTAATAAATTTTATTTCTTCATATATTTTTAGTAAATGATTAACAACTTCATGATCAAACCACTCAATGAGAAAACTCTTTAAAAATACTGACCCCTAAAAATAGCTATCAAAGCACATTTAGTCAAAATTTGTGCCACAATTAGTGGTGTTTAAAATGATAAATTTTAGATCATTTATCTTTTGAGTAAACATTTCTCTTTTGACAATAAGGGATATGTTGAAGCAAAAGTTAACTGCAGCCTGAAAGCAAATACAAACTTCTCGCAGTACTTAAATATATTTTTCTACCTTACATTTTTCCACTTGGTTTAAAAGTATTTGCACCTAGTATTTCTATTTAAACAGTCTTTTAATGTCATTTCTTATTTATTTTTCTCTGTCCAACTCAGTTGTCACAGAATTTTATTTGATTTTTATAGTCTGATATCTCCTTTAATAATTAAATCGTTTTATATAGTTTCTCAGGATTTCTAAGCAAAATTCAGCCATTTTTATAATTGTTAAAAGTTCTCATATTTTTATTAAGTAGTTAAATGTTTGGAAATATATGTCATTCTTATATTCACATGTATGCTATAAGTTCAAAGTAAATGACGCTTCTGTTAATCTTTATACATAGACATACTGAACTCAGTTCTAAAAATCTCAGAAACATTTACAATTCTTATAGAGTCTACACTTCTCTGTCACCTCTGGTATCAGCTGATGTAGTTTTTCACATGATCCCTGGATGAATTATGTCTAAATGCACAAACATTTATACTAATGATGTATAGCCACTAACTCTGTGTCTGTCATTTCCATTCAACTGTGAGGTCTTCAGAGTAAAGGAAATTTCCTTACTGATCATTGAGTCCCTTGCACCTAGCATAAGCTTTAAAAAAAAAAGTTAAATAGAATGATGTTTATATTGATGTCTTTCACCACATTTGCGTATGATTAATCAAAAAAAATGTGAATTGGAGAAAATGAAGTTTTTTTCCTTTGATTATTGCCAGAGAGGTGCTTTGTATTTATTACTATGAAATCTGTTTATTCCTTATACAGCACAACTCACTAGTCTATCCCCTTCTAGTCACCCTATTGGTCAGGCTAATAGCCTTTCACATTGTCTTACAAAGAAAGATGTCCCCTTCCCTAAGAAAAGAATGAACAGGTTCCTTAGGACATGCTCCTTTAGCTGAGAGGAGTTTGTTATTACCCACTTTCTGAAGCCTACAGAATGGGAGACAATTTTTGCTATCTGTCCATCTGATAAAGGTCTAATATCAAGAATCTACAAGAAACTTAAATTGACAATAAAAAAAAAAAAACTCATCAAAAGGTAAGTAAAGCAGACACTTCTCAAAAGAAGACATTTATGTGGCCAAGAAACATGAAGAAAAAGTTCATCATCACTGGTCATTAGAGAAATGCAAATCAAAACCACAATGAGATACCATCCCATGCCAGTCAGAATGTGGATCATTGAAAGGTCAGGAAACAGATGCTGGAGAGGATGTGGAGAAATAGGAACGCTTTTACACTGTTGGTGAGAGTGTAAATTAGTTCAGCCATTGTGGAAGACAGTGTGAAGATTCCTCAAGGATCTAGAACCAGAAATACCATTTGAGAACATGCAGTGTTTGACTTTCTGTTCCTGTGTCAGTTTGCTGAGAATGACGGTTTATGTTCTCACTCATAGGTAAGTGTTGAATGAGAACACATGGACACGGAGGGGAACATCACACACTGGGGTCTGTTGGGGGGACTAGGGGACGGACAGCGCAGGGTAGGGAGTTGGGGAGGGATAACATGGGGAGAAATGCCAGATATAGGTGATGGGGATGGAGGCAGAAAGCCACATTGCCATATATGTATCTGTGTAACAATCCTGCATGTTCTGCACATGTATCCTAGAAACTAAAGTGCAATAAATAAATAAATAAAATTTATATATACACATTATATATTAAAAAAAAGAAAAGAAAAAGAAATACCATTTGACCCAGCAATCCCATTACTGGGTATATTCCCAAAGGATTATAAATAATTCTATTATAAAGACACATGCATACATATGTTTATTACAGCACTATTTACAATAGCAAAGGCTTAAAACCAACAAAATGCCCATCAATGATAGACTGGATAAAGAAAATGTGGCATATAAACACCATGCAATACTATGCAGCCATAAAAAAGAATGAGTTCATGTCCTTTTCAGGGGCATGGATGAAACTAGAAGCCATCATTCTCAGCAAGCTAAAACAGGAACAGAAAACCAAATGCCACATGTTCTCACTCCTAAGCAGGAGTTGAACCATGAGAACACATGGACAAAGGGAGGGGAACATCACACGCTGGGACCTGTCAGGGATTGAAGGGCCAGGGAAAGGAGAGCATTAGGACAAATATCTAATGCATGCAGGACTTAAAACCTAGATGATGGGTTGATGGGTGCAGCAAACCACCATGGCACATGTATACCTATGTAACAAACCTGCACATTCTGCACATGTATCCCAGAACTTGAAGGGAGGAGAGGGAGGGAGGAACAGAGGGGGGAAGGAAGGAACAAGGAAGGAAGGAAGAGAGGGAGGCAGGGAGGGAGGGAGGGAGGGAGGGAAGAAAGGAAGCAAGGAAGGACAGAAAGACAGATGGACAAACATAGCCTGGCACAGTGGCTCATGCCTGTAATCCCAGCACTTTGGAATGCTGAGGCAGGTGGATCACCTGACATCAGGAGTTCAAGACCAGCCTGGCCAACATGGTGAAACCCCCGTCTCTACTAAAACTACAAAATTAGCTGCACATGGTGGCACGCACCTGTAATCCCAGCTACTCAGGAGGCAGAGGCAGAAGAATTGCTTGAACCCAGGAGGCAGAGATTGCAGGGAGCAGAGGTCACGTCACTGCACTCCAGC
Organism: Cebus imitator; assembly: GCF_001604975.1. Classification (NCBI taxonomy): domain Eukaryota; kingdom Metazoa; phylum Chordata; class Mammalia; order Primates; family Cebidae; genus Cebus; species Cebus imitator. Next base: position 346,794 of record NW_016107457.1, read on the forward strand.
CTGGATAACAAAAGCAAAACTCTGTCTCAAAAAAAAGAATGACTAGCACTTGGGAACTGCAGACAGCATGCTGGAGAAAGACATCCACTCACATTAGTAGACCGTCCACCTGTGACAACTTTTTAGCCACTCTTTCATTCAAAAAGCAGGTTTTTAAATATGTCCCTACATTCTCACATATCCAGATTGAGCCTGGTTGGAATAAGATTCATTACTCATGAATGAGATTCATTCATTTACTCACTCTATTATTTTCTGATTAATTTATTTAATTAACAACTTAAATTACTGATAGAAGTTTCTTTGTTTCTGTCTAAACCAAATTTGAGCTAATACTGTCTAGCTCCCAAAATGAAAAACGCATTTTTGAATTTAAAAATCCCCAGTAGGCAGAGCACAAAGAATTGTTTTAGGGCAGAGAAACTATTCTGCATGATACCATAGTGATGGATACTTGTCATTAAACATTTGCCAAATCCCCCAAAATGCACAACAACAAGAGTGAGCCCTAATGTAAACTATGAATTTTCGGCAATTATGTGTCAGTGTACGTTCATTGATTGTAATAAATGTACCACTCTATTGGGGGATGTTGATAGTGGAAAAGTCTATGTATACATGGTTTATGTATATATAGGGTATACAGATATTCTATACCTTCTACTCAGTTCTGCTGTGAGCCTAAAACTGCTCTAGATGTTTTTTTAAATCCCTCATAATCTACAGATTCTTTAGAGCTTTATTGTGTTAGCCTAATCCAGATACCCTTATAGGGCCATGGCTGCTAAAACAGAGATAAATACGAAATGAATAATCATAAAATCACAACTGTGATTTACTGTTAATTTTTCTTTTTTTACGAGGAAGAGGTAGTAGGCTTAACACTTTTTATTTGTTGGGTTTTGTTTTCATAATCACCATAAAGATAGGCAACACTATTGTCTTTATTTAATAAAATTAAAACAGTTGCGGTAAGGCTGTGCAATTTGCCCAATATTATACAGCAAGTAAGAAGACGACTTGAGAATTTGCCGCATGCCCAACTGATGTCAAATCTGATGTTCCTAGTCATCCATTCATGGATTCAACATTCGTGAAGAATCTTTTATTTTACTGGATTTTTTTTTTTATTTTCTTTTTTTGAGACAGAGTTTCGCTATTGTTGCCCAGACTGGAGAGCAATGGCACAATATCAGCTGAATACAACCTCCACCTCTCAGGTTCAAGCGATTCTCCTGCCTCAGCCTCCTGAGTAGCTGGGATTACAGGCATGCCCCACCATGCCCAGCTAATTCTGCATTTTTTTAGTACAGAGAGAGTTTCTCCATGATGGTCTGGCTGGTCTCAAACTCCCAACCTCAGGTGATCTTCCCGCTTCAGCCTCCCAAAGTGCTGGGATTACAGGCATGAGCCACTGAGCCCAGCCAGGATTTTTTTTTATAGTGAACAAGACAGACATAAACCCTGATCCCATGGAGCTTAGATTGTGGGGAAATTGTGTATAAGTCAAACTAAAAAATGAAATGTAGAGAGCTAGACAGACAATTTTTGTAGAAATTTTACACATATATATTTAAAATACACACAAAAAATTATTCCAAAAATGTAAGTGCTAAACAGGGATATAATAGGAAGTGACTAGAAGGCCACCTCAGGCATGTTAATTTGGGAACACTTCCCTGAGAAATTTGCATTTTAAACTGATACAGGAATGACAATCTGCCATCTGAAGGCCCAAGGAAGAACATTCCAGTACAAAATTCCTAAGGTAGAAATGAGCTCAGCATGCTCAAGTGGCCAAAATAAGGACCATATGACTGGAGCATGGTAGAGCAATGGGGGAGAAGAGAGAGGCCAGGGTAAAGAGTCTGGATTTGTTTGTAAATGCAACAGAAAGAAGCCACTAGTGGTTTTAAGCAGGAAAGTGGCATTCCAGGTACTGTGTAAATAACAGTTTGTAGGGAGGCACACATGGAAGCAGTCTAATTAAGAGCCAATTAGGCTAATGTACAATAGAGATCATGGTAGTTTGCATATAAGTTTTAATGGTAAAAATGTAACTGAAAGGGTAAATTCCGGATGTGTAAGTAGAAACACAGGGCTTACGGTTCTGGCCCACTACTGAATGGACACCCTAAAAATCACTATGGAGACCAACAGCACTGGCATGTCTATGAAATAATTCCACTCTAGTGGATTCAGCAAAGAGCTAATGTCCTATCGCACTCTGGTTTAAAATGCTATAAATTCTTTGGGAAATTAGTCCTACATATCAGCACCATTATACTATGTGCTCAGTTCATCAATGATGCCATGCTACAATGGTAAAAATAAAATTAAAGTGAAATAAAACCTTAAAAACTCTTAATAAATTCATATTTTAAGTTCTTTCCCTCCATTTTGTTGTATGATTTTAAGTGCAAGAGTAAGATTCAGAAATCAAACTATCTTTCTTTAAAATTGCCTGCCTAAGTGCATTGTGTAGTCTGTAAGTGTTCTATAAATCTCATTAAATGATACAAGTAAAGAACTAATAAAGAATACTGGCTCCTTATTCCTGAATGTTTACAGAGGTCCCATTTTCCTTTACAGAATCTTAATGAAATTTAAGCAAAGTGATTCCCAACAAAGTGATAAATTGTCAGTACAATTTTAAATTTAAAGCAGGGTACTAAATGATATTGAAAATTTCAGGATAAACACATCTATAGATAAGCTTTCTATTATACTATTTAATAGGAATATCACAAAACTACTTTTACATAAATATAACTAGTGAGATTCTACAAAATCACAACTTAAGTTGAAGATTTCGACATTCTTTTTTCACTACCAAGACTGGTGAAGAAGGGGCAACAATTATTCTCACCACATCTAAATTCCACAAGGTGTTTCCATTTTCTTATGTTCAAAAGTCCTTTTACTGAAGTGCCCTTAAAATTTTTTTCTGTTTAATCTGCTGCCCTTGTTTGGCTTAGCAATTCAACTTCCAGAACTTCTGTGTTCTGTTCTTTACCTGCATGATTCTGTGATCTGAGTGGGCAATTTATATGCAGATATTTTGTGTTTTCATTCATGTTTCTATTTATTTTTCTGAAATTTATTCAATTTTTGATTTGAGGACGTTTGAGCTGACAAAGACTTAAACGTTGATTTGTCTATGTGTCATGGCATCTTAACACCTCTCAGTCTTAATATACAGGAAACAGAACTCTAAGAAAAGAGTGTCTAGCAACCACCAATGAATAGAGGAAGATGCATGAAGTCTGAGTTGTAAATATTTTGTTTTGAATCACAGTAAAGACTATCCAAAGGATTACAAATCGTTCTACTATAAGGACACGTGTACACGAATGTTCATTGCAGCACTGTTTACAATAGCAAGGACCTGGAACCAACCCAAATGCCCATCGACGATAGACTGGATAGGGAAAATGTGGCACATATACACCATGGAATATTATGCAGCCATCAAAAACGATGAGTTTGGGTCCTTTGTGGGGACATGGATGAACCTGGAAACCATCATTCTCAGCAAACTGACAGAGGAGCAGAAGATCAAACACCGCATGTTCTCACTCATAGGCGGGTGTTGAACGATGAGAGCACATGGACACAGGGAGGGGAGCGCTACACACTGGGGTCAGTTGGGGGGAAATAGGGGAGGGAGGGGGGGGGGGGGGAGATGGGGGGGATAGCAGGGGGAGAAATGCCAGATGTAGGTGATGGGGAGGAAGGCAGCAAATCACACTGCCACGTGTGTTCCTATGCAACAATTTTGCATGTTCTTCACATGTACCCCAAAACCTAAAATACAATAAAATAAATAAATGGGAAAAAAAAAAGACACATCACACTATAAATAAAAAAGGAGAGAAAGCCTTGACTCAAAGTCACATGAACTCTATTAATCTACATTAGATTGTAGTTTGTCTTACACTTTCTTCCACACAATATCTATTCTCGTACTGCAGGCATAGAACCCACTGCTCTCCATCCTAACTGACAACAACTCAGTTCAGACCATTACCCCTCACATTGTTTGTGGAAAATAAAATTCTGAAATGTAGTGGTTGTCCTGATCATTTTTCCATCTGGGTTATCGCTATCTTTTGTGGACTAGGCTATTTTACAAAACTCAGAATAATACAAGTAACTCCTATTCTTAGAAATACAAATTATATCCAGTGGACTGTAATCATTAATCCCTGGATTCCAACCAGTTTTGTAGTTTTAAGTCCATTTATTAATTTCAACATTCTTAATCTGACTATACATATGTGGCATTTTGAGTTCTCTTTTGAACTTGTTGTAATACTACAGGTTTTCTCATTAATTAATGAGTTAAATTCAAATTTTGACATGTTCATTTTATGTTTGTATAAGAGACATGATTATATTCTATTTTAAATTCATCAATTGAATATTCTACTCATTATCTCCACTACCACTTCCTTGAAAGATGATCATTCAATCTTTGCTCAGCAAGTCCAGTAAAAGATAACTCAATACCACACACAGAGGCATTCATTTTTCACCCAACTAACTTGTGTTGAAAATTGAGTTAAATCTGCTCTTTCATATTTTAGTCTATCAATGTCAGTTCAAAAGACAAATTTCCTTTCCATGTGACAATCATTCAAACACTCTAGAACTGTTCTATCTAATACAGTAGGCATTATCCACAAGGTAGTTATTGAACACTTAAAACGTGACTGGTTAAAATTGAGGTGGGCTGTATGTATAAAACACACACAAGACTGGAACATTTGGAACAAAAATAAAGAGGGTAAAATACCACAGTAATATTTTAATGGATTACATGCTGAAATATTTGATATTACATCAAATAAAATATGATTAAAGTTAATTTTATCTTTTTACTTTTTAATGTGGCTATTAGAAAATTTAAAATTGCACATGTGATGGCATCTGTACCTCAAATATTATATCCACTGAGCTGCATTGCTTCAGAACTCTAATCCTCTCTCTACTAAGTCTTCCTTTACTCCCTACCAAAGATCTCTAGATCCTCAAGCCATTGTCAAATAATCTGGTTTCTCAACTCCTTCAGATTCCTCACTCTGACATCTGGGCATATTCCAGCTTGCTGAAATTTCACACAACAGACACTGAAGATCAAATGCAATCACTAGGGCACATGAGCTTTCTGTATGACTTGATTGAGAACTTATACTTCCATTAACAAAACTTCACATCACACTATATTTTAATAGACTTATATGGCTTGCTTTTAAATCAAATCTTTCCCCATCCTGTGTCTAAATGACTTAAATTTTGTCCATTATGTGTGTATGTATGTGTGCACATGCATCTCCTTAAAACTCATAATTTGTTCATCTCACTGAACAAATTATTTCTTCTGCTATCTATAAATCTAAGAATGCATATACTCTCTCTTCCATGACTCTACCCATGTTATAGATAATCATTTCTCAATCCATGAGCCTTGCTACACCAGTGTACTATGGAGTCTTCACAGGTATGCTTTCAAAAATGTTGATCCCCATGTAAAATTTGTTTTTGCAACAAACAGACTAAAGAAACAGCTCTATCTGCCTATCTTTCAGATGGAGCGCTAGGCTGGGAGGACAGAGCTGATAAAGCACTTATGCACTTACATGTTGCATTCAAAGGCACAAGGTAATAACAAGCAGGCAAAGCAGGCAACAGAGAACCAGAATATATGCACCTGGTGCCTCACATGTGCATATGAAAGAGGAAAAGGAGGCAGGGCATTCAGCAGTTCCACTCTAATATAGAACTTGGTGGAAAGAGTAACCAAGTGAAAAGTCCAATAACTATAGCTTTCAGTCATGCTATCAAAATTCTGTATTTTGAAACTGTGCCACAGATATAAAAACAACAAGAACTATTGCTATAGATTAAAGTTCCAATGAAGAAGACCAGATCAGACCCATGGGACACAGCACTGGAGGACATCTTTCAAGTTAACATTGAACTTTAATTGTCATACAGCCTGGGTATATTTCCAGTGAATTCTACTATAAGCAAGTTTATATGTTATCGTATCCATAATTGTATCATCTGAAGTCAAAAGGTATTATACCTACAGTATTCACCTCTTCTACCAGTCTACAGCACTATTCCTTATGAAACCAGGTTTATTCTTGATAAGCCAATGTTGACTTTTAACACTTCCTTATTTTACAAGTGTTCATAAGCTAATTACCAATTAAGCATCTGGATCAACACTAAACTTATGAGTTTTAGTTTGTGGGGTCTAAATTTTTGCAACTTTTAAAATTTAAAATAGTTGTTCATTTCTTAGCTTTTGACAGATTTCCAGGAGAGTTTAGAGTGGTATAAAAAAGGAATCACTTCGGAGCCAAGCTAGCTCTAACTTCAGGGTTCTCTATAGACCTTTGAGCAAGCTGCCTGATCTCTAGAGTTTTTGTTTCTGCATCAGTAAAATAAGAATCATGAATACTCGCTATTTGTAAAGACAAACGGAACATAAAATTGTCAGCTGTGATGCTTTGGATGGATAAAAAAAGTGAAACAAATATGGCAAAACATTAAAATAAGTCTATTTGATGGTTACATGGGTATTTGACATATTTTCTGTACCATACTGTGTGTTTAAAATATTTTATTTTAAATATGAGTAATTAGCATAGTTTATTATATTAGCAATATGTTAATAATTAGCATAGTTATTTCAATTGTTACAATTTTTTTCAATACTTACAGGTAACAATCTGAAAGTCTTTTCAGTCTTAAGACAGGTCATATGACATCTGTCTTTAAATCAGACAGATCTGTATTTTAACTCTTACTTAATCACCAATAAGCTAGGTAATGCTTAGGAAGACACTTTAGGAGGTTTGTTCTTAATTTGTAAAATTAAGATAAGCAAACTTACCTTGAAGGGACATTTTAAGAATTATGCATGATATACTAGTTAACACATACCTGACAGTATTTCCTTGAAAATTCATAGTTTTCATAATCATTATCATTATTCTAGAATATATTTTCTGAACCTGCTAATATATATTTATTTAAATTAGCAATATATTTTTTCTTAATCCTTTTACTTTTACAATGCTTTCAATGTCTCCTGACTGCTTTTTTCCTTTCGTTTAAATGTTATTTTTATTCCGTTAGCCAAGTGACAACTGACTGCAGTCCCTCCCATATTTCTCATATCTAATTAACCAATCAGCCCTATTCAATCAGCTGAAGTGATGTTTCTTGTCATATTTCCTTCTCTCCTTTCCCACCACCACCATCCTTGTTTAGCTACATATTGCCTCTCATTGTACTATCTAAATAAATGCCTAACTCCTGTTTCTTCCCTGTCCAATGAATTCTAGACACCAATGTCAAATTAATCTTCTACAGTTCAAAACAAGTTACTCTCCTGCTAACAACCTTCAAAGATTGCCGGTTGCCTGCAGAATAGAATTCTTACTCCCACTTTCTTAGCCTTCATGAAATGGCCTAAACATTCTTGTTCTATTTAATTTCCCACAGCTTCCTGAACTCTACCTTCCAGGCAAGGGGATAAAGAACTACTTCAGGAAGTGATGGCTGGCTAGTTTTGATTTTCGGACTTGTCTGAGTTACTTAAGATAAAAATAAGTCCAGAAAAAACTGAATGATAAATTAATTCAATAAAAATATTTATCAAATTGCTTATTTGAATTTCTTGGTTAATAAAGTACTTAACATATTGATGGAAATGTGGGCTATTTTAACCAGTGTTATTTAAGTTTTCTCTAAAATGTGAAGAATATTTTCCTGCCTTATTAAGTAGTAGCTAAAAGTAGTTCCTTTGTTTGCTTATTTCGCATTTCATAGGATCACAGTGCTCATTTTGTTTTTTTCCTTTGAGACAGGGTCTCGCTCTGTCACCCAGGCTGGAGTGCAATGGCATGATCATGGCTCACTGCATCCTTGACCTCCCAGGCTCAAGCAGTCCTCCCATCTCAGCCTCCCAAGTAGCTGGGACTATAGACACACTCCACTAACCCAGCTAACTTTTGTATATTTTGTAGAGACAAGGTTTTGCCATGTTGCCCAGGCTGAGGACTCATATTTTTATGCACATAGTTCTAAGGAACATTAAGATAATCATTCCCATTTCACAAATGATAAAACTAAATTTCACAGAGCAGCCTCTTGAATTGCCTTGAGTCACATTCATTGTAAGGACACACTGGGGGTTAAGTGTAAATACTAGGAACAAAAATTTGTTTTCTGTTTCTTCCTCATTTTTATTTATTATAATGGTTTGGATATTTGTCTGAATATCACAAAAATGCATGATATAATTCCCATTTTCTCGTAACTTCTAAAACTCCAATATACTTTAATAATGGCTTATAAAAATTTAGCTATTTCAGTTAATCAAATTCAAGATGTTGTTTTAATGAATAGATGCTAACAAGTAGAGTTCTACTTTCAGTAAAGAAACCTGTCCCCCATGTCTCCAAAAGTTCTTCAGTGCCAAGGTTGCTAACAAAATATTTGTTGATTTTCTCTGTTATGTGCAACTCTTTTATTTCCCCCCAAAATTATAATAATTGATAGGGTGGAAAACAAGTTCTAAAATTATTTTTTAGCAAATGTAATTTGCAACATAGGGCTAAGCTTGATAAATATGTTTTAAAACGAGTTTAGCTTACAATTTCCTCTGAATCTTAGGCAGTTATACAATTATTCACAGGCCAGAAGTTTCCATTCCCTGAGAACTTGGAAATAAAAATGTAAACATGCTGTATAATTAACACCCATTTACATAAAGTAAAAAGTAAGGCACACAAGCTTTCCCTCAGCTCTTAACATCAAGGTAAATTTGATTAAAATGGAAGCTTGTTGGGGGCTACCATCAAGATGGATAGATTCCTTGCTGGGTCACATAATGAGCAGGAAGCATTAGCGCACAGGAAAGAGACCCAAGCATGACTGGGATTTGGTCTTGCAAGTGATGTATTACATTGCCAAAAGGAGGGCATTATCTGTTAAGTTTAACAATAGAACAAAATTAAAAGGAGACTTCTTAGTAAACATGTATCATTTTATAAGTACAGTGAATATTTTATTTGTCTTCCCATGGCCACTTTTGAAGTCTTGATGTCAATGGTCTGCCTAGAGACACATTCAGAATGGTCAGTGGGTCCATTGGTCAAACAGCTGCAAACCATTATTCAGCTGAATTTTTTTATCTACATCATTCTGGCATTATCTCATATCCAGCTATACCAGGTCTAATGAACAGCCCCATTAAAGAAAGTGTCATATGAAAAAATTGTTTCAAAGGCTGAAGAAAAGGATATCCTTGCAGGCAAAATCATTAATACCTCATCCTGCCACTAATCTGCAGGATCATAGTTCTACTCTGTTATAACTTCACACTAGTTCAGAGTACAGTCAATTCTTCCCTGTATTTGCTCCAAACATTTCCATTCCCAACCCCTACCCTGACATGTTCCCCTTACTTGTGTTCTGCACATTGCAGCCAGGATTCTGTTTCTGAAGTATAATTCTGACAATGATCCTCCCCTACTTCAACCTTGCCATGATTTCCCACTGCCCCCAGGACAAAACGTTAATGGTATAACATCACTGCAAGACTATTCCTATTCTAGACCCCAGTGAGTGGTATGGGCCCATCTAGTCCTATGGATCCAGTGGACATGACACTTGAATCCTCAAGTTTCTCAAGGAGCTACAGAAATGTTGAAAAGCTGAATAAAAAGTTGGCTTCAAAATATAAAAGAAATCAGTATCACATTTAGCAAATGTTTCCTGAAATTTCCACAGAACATATTTTCTCAACTAATTGCTATTCAATAGTTATTACAAACTAATCTATAAATTATTTGATATTGGATATGGATACTGGATATAATATGAAATGAGAGTTTCAAGGTAAAAGTACCTAGAGACACAAATGTCTTAGAATCACCATAATATCTTTCCATTCTTCCATCCTCCATCCTACCCTCCTCACTCTTTACTCTACCCAAACTGAACTTCTTTTAGTACCTTAATATGTCATGCTATTTTATTCCTTAGATGTCTTATCAATGCCATTCCTTCTCACTGGATGACTCCTATATACATTTGACCCCTACTCACTTGGATGACTCCTATTTATCCCTCAATTCCTTGTTTAGGTATCCCTTATCCTAGGCAGTCTTCCCCAACCTATCCAATCTGGACCCAGTGGCTTCCTATCTATTTCCAAAGCATTCAACACTCCACTGTCATTAACTTTGAGTACACATGATTGCACTTTGTCACCTACCTGCTAGTCTTACCCTCTGCAACGTACGTTATGGGCAGGTATGTACTATGTCTCTCCTATCCTGCTCACCACCAAGTCCCAGAGCCTGACACAGAGCCTGGCATTTAGTAATGAACATCTGTTGAGTGAATATGTAAAATCCTCTGCCTCACTCAATCATTATTTCACTGCTTTGGATAAACTTTTAAATTAAACAACTGATTGGTATTTTTGTTTTTATTTCACTGACAGTTTGCTTGGTTGACCTGACTGGCCTCATCTATAGAAGCACACACAGTCTGCTACATGTAGAGATCTAGTTCATGTCTGTTGAATTCAGTCTGTTTTTAATTCTCTTTATACCCTTTATACTCTTTATACTCTTTATACTTTACAGGAAATATTAATATTTAGGGCCTAAAAATGTCTATTTATATTTTTATACTAAATCATGATCTGCATTTGAATTATTCATGTCCACAAATTCCATTTTCTAAAATCTTTTCAAATTATATTATCACTGTTTCACAACACAAATTTTTAAATATTTACATGAAACCATTTCAATTTTCACCTAAAAAGAATAACTGATTTGTATTTCAAAGAGCTGTACAGTAACCAGCGATAGGACCTTGGCTTTATGTTTTAGCTATCTGAGCCTCTGTGGCTTTGTCCAGTTTCCCTGAGAAGAAGACCCTGAGCAAGCAGTTTATTTGAAAGAATCTTTCAAGAAACAATAGCAGATGAGTAGAGAAGTCACAAAGAAAATTACCCAAAGTAGGTAATTGTAGTTTAATATGATAGGGATGTTCCACACACCTTGGAAGAAGATCTGAGAGATAGGGAAGCTGGGTATTAATACACCAACTTCATCAGTCCTTGGGAGAGGGCTGCTCCTGGAAAGCATTAATTCTTAGGCATTTCTGGGCTGGCATTGCACAGAGGCAAAGTGGCCTCAGCTGCTAGGAAAGGTCTTTAAGTAAAAGGAGGCAGGTGCTGGGAATTGGAAGGTCAACTTGCCTACAGATGAAGCCCAAGAGGGTATATATGCAGGGCACAAACAGCATTTGCTACATTCAGTTTCCTCAGCCATAAAATGTGGAAAAGACCTACCCCTCAAGGTTGCTATAAACTGAGCCACAATGTATTTTAATTGCTTAGAGACAAATCTACACATTATTTGCCTAAGATCTAGTCTCTGTTCTTCAGCAATAAAGCCAGTGCCTTTTTAGCAGCTACTATCTTTTAGCTCCTATCTGTGTAAATAGGTGGGCAAATACATGTTGATCACTTGCAACATGTGACAAACATTTAACCTATGAACAAGTTTGAGTTTCTAAGAAAGAACGGTACTACTTAAATGCAAACTATGACCAGTTGAGGTGGGTCGTGCTGTAATCACAGTGCTTTAGGAGGCTGAGGCAGGAGGATCACTTGAGGATAGAGTTTGAGACCAACCTGAGCAACACAGCAAAACCCTATCTGTAGGGAAAAAAAAGTGATCAAGGTATGGTGGTGTGCGCCTGTAGCTCCAACTACTCAGGAGGCTGAGGCAGGACTGTTTGAGCCCAGGTGGTCAAGGCTGCAGTAAGCCATGACAGCACCACTCCAGACTAGATGACAGAGTGAGACTCTGTCTCAAAACAAAATAAAATAAAAAATAAATTAAAACTACTCCATTTTCTTTTGTATTTTTAGTGGGAATCTAGGCAAACAAATGTTAAAAATAAACATCCTTGTTAATGAGTAAATGCTTGCTTTGCATACACTTCAAAACAGTGTAAATATCACTCAATGGGAAAATAGTCAACACAGCTTAAAATCCATCTGGACATTCACATTAAATTTAGAGAGGAGGGGAGAGTGCTTCAATTGGGTTGAATGATTTGTCCAATGTCACACTGGTAGTTTCCAGCATAGCACAGATTGGCTCCTGGCCTGCAGTCCTTCCCCCTATACCATTCAGCCTCACAGGATTACAGAAGCCAAGACTATGATTTCCGGGGGAGATTATTTGCTTTATCACAAGCACTTATTTCATGCTGGGCTAGTTGCATAAGGCCTTGCCTACCTAATTTGTTTCTTGTTTCAACCTAAACTGCAAATTAAGCTAACACTGATTTTCAGTGAGCTCATTTGAAAATGTCCTTATAAATGCCTACAAACAAAAATCACATCCATAATACATGTTTCCCAAATTAAAACACCTACTGAAATGTGTGTAACCTATGAAACTGGGATGCATTATCAATTCAGTGAAGCACAACATTCACAGCTTTGCACTACTGCGTGTTTCTTAAAAGTGACTTGAGCACACAGCAGGTATTAAATAACCTTCCAAAGACTGTAAGTTCAGCATTATCTGCATATTTGCTTGAACAGCAGTGAGTAAAAGGAAAAGCAATCTAATTAAAATTTTTTGGGGTGTCTTTGGGACTGCCTTGATCTAAGGAAAACATCTTCAAAGAGTCATGCACTGTGATATTCTTCTTCCAGTGAGGTGTTAGCTGAGAGGTAATATGATACTTCAGAAGGAGTCACCGATAAGTTATAGTCATCTTCCCTGATAGGCAGTTAGACCTTGAAATAACAACAGAAAAGGAAGACTTTCATCAAACCTGAATTGAAAAAGAAACAAGTAGCAAAAAGAGCAATAGGCTTTGGGGTTTTTTCAAATACAAACTGCTATTTACTAGATATGTGGCTTTAAGCAAGTTACTTGATTTCTCTGTGCCTCATTTGTCTTCATCTGTAAAAAATGCAGAGAACGAAACCCACTTGTTGAGGTAAGAGAATTAAATGAGAAAACAGATAAAGATCATGCACCATAGTGCTTGGCATTGAGTAGGTATTGGGGGAAAATGTATATGTAATTATATGATTATCTACTGTCATTTTTAAACAAGCCTGTCTCAGAGTCCTCTTACTCTGGGAAACTCTAATTATATTTGCTTAGACAATTAGCATGCAAGCATTTTCCCACTCTGAAAAACTGTTAAGGTATGTCTAGTGGGTTGAATAGTGTCCCCCACCAAATTCGTGATCACCTGGAACCTCAAATGTAACTTATTTAGAAGTAGGGTTCTTGTAGATGTAATTAGGAACTTGAGATAAAGTCATCCTGGACCCTAAGTGAGTACTGAATTCAACAACTGGTTTCTTTATAAGAAGAGAAGGGGACACAGCAACACAGAGAGAAGAAGGCTGTGTGAAAGAGAGACTGAAGTGATGCAGCTACAAGCCAAGAGCACCAAGGACTGCTGAAAGCTACCAGAAGCTAGAAAGGGGTAAGGAAGGGTTCTTTCCTAGTGCTTTCAGAGGGAGCTTGACCCCATCAATACCTTGATCTCAAACTTCTAGGCTCAAGTACTATGAGAGAATAAAATTGTACCACCAATCTTGAAAGCCAACAAGCTTGTGTTGAAAGCCACCAAGCCTGTGGTAGTTTGTTATGGTAGCTCTAAGAAATTAATACCATATGATTATTTTCTGTCTAGTAGAGAATAAAGCTCCAATAATTACAGATTTATTCCACTGTATGACATGAATCATTTTTATTTCTAATTTGGTAATCTTATCTCAGCATCCTCTTTTATTCTACTGACCAAAAGAGTTTTTCCTATTCTCTTTGGTAGTCATTCTATCACACTGCTGGTTCCCTCATTAATGTATTAAATAAAAATTGACATATTCTTAAATTCTGTATAAGAGTTGTACTTTTAACATTTTAAAAATTAAACTTTGGGACTGGTGCAGTGGCTCACACCTGTAATCCTAGCACTTTGGGAAGCCAAGTGGGTGGATTGCTTGAGCTCAGGAGTTTGAGACCAACCTGAGCAACATGGCAAAACCTGTCTCTACCACAAATACAAAAAGTAGCCAGGCATGGTGGCATGGATCTGTGGTCCCAGCTACTCAGGAGGCTGGGGTGGGAGGATGGCTGGAGCCCAGGAGGTTGAGGCTTCAGTGAGCAGTGACCATGCCACTGCACTACAGCCTGGGTTACAGCAGAAGAGTCTGTCTCCAAATATATACACACACGCGTGCACACACACACACACACACACACACTTTAACAACATACTTGCTAGTGATAACTGATGAGGATGACGTTAGAGACAGTGATGAGGATGAAAAAGGCTCGTTGTTTTCTCCTTGTGGCAAGCCTTCACAAGGGACAGGGAGAGAACATTACTCTTAGGATCCTGAGCCAGCCTATGAATTGGCACATGGGCCAGACAAGTGTGAGACTTCTCAAGCCACCAAGGAAGGTGTGTGCTGCAGACACTGAGCTATGCAGCGGCCTAGAAGGTATTACATTTCTGGTTTTAGGAAAAAGAATAACTTAAGTTCTTAACAGCAGTCTGAAAGAGCCTTCTCTTTTTTATTGTGATATTTTAAATTTTGTTTATAATTGGCACATAATAATTGGACATGTTTATGGGAGAGAGAACTTCTCACAATGCCTAATCAACATTTCAGCCAAGTGCTTGTGCCTGGGTCCAGAACAATCCAAAGAGGCTTCAAGGAGGTCCAGCCTGATTCCCTGATGGGTTTTGTGAGGGATAATTCAATGTAAACAGTTTCCACATGCACAGATGCAATGCACTTTTATGTGAATGTTGATAGTCATAAATATAAATTTTATTACAGCTGAAGCTGAATTTTTTTCCTCTCCCAGAATATAAAACTTCAAAACCCATGATTTTATCATTCTGATCAATGGGGAAATGATTCAATACTCAAAAACTCTAATAAACGAATAAATCTGCCACCATGGATGGAAAGCTCATATAATTTTGTGAGAAGCTTTATATTAGTTTTCTCCTAAAAGGAGACAAAAACAAATGAATAGATACAGAAAATAATAAGCCAATTACTTTAACCTCTGTTCTTTTCGCCTCAAAAACCGTATCTTGCCAGGTTATGACTGGTTTGGAAAGAGCCACGTGGAGATGCAGGATAATAACCCAGGAAGGAAAGAGGATTATGTCATTAGGGCACAAATCACTCACTCTCACTGCAGGTCAGCGGTGAGTATCCTGTTCCATTCCATTGCCAGGTGGCTCCCTTAACCCTCTTGAAAGCAATCTGTGCTGATTACCTAAGAAATGGGGATGTCCATCTTCCTCTGTTTCATTTATAAACTAACTGGATGGTTTTTCGGTTGCTGATCACCCTGTTAAAAGCATTTTGTCCTTTTCACAGCAATTAAGACTGGTAATTGCCCCAGGGCTATTTTTTCCCTCTTCATTTCTCACTGAGAGAGGCCAACAGCATAACCTCTCTGCCTGTGCCCTCCACTGAGTTTCTAAGGGCTCGAAGCAGAGAAAGCAACACTCCAGAGACACACTCCATTTTGACAGCAATTTTCTCACTTATGCTCCCCTCACTGCAGGCTAAATTACCCTCAAATCAATAGCCCCCAAATGACAGTCTTTACAGAAATCCTCCTTAGAGATCTGGGACAGGGTGTGAGCAGCAGGGATTGCAGGTGTGGGGCACTGAACTGAGCATCAGACAACAAAAGGCCAAATTCTGTTTTCACCTCTGCTCCAGGTCTGCTCGTAATCTAAACAGATCACCTGCCCCTCTGCATTCATATAGCCTCATCTGATCTATTTCATCATTATTTGTTCTCATGCCCTGGGACAGAGATGATTAGTAAGGTTTTGCCAGAAACACATGCATATTGTACTTTAATCATACAAATGACAATTTAAAAATTTATGGTAAGTCTAAAAGATAGAATCTAATGTAGTCATTAAAATGTTTATGAGGGATTTTTATTGGCAGAGAAATGCTCACAATGTAAATGAAAAAGCTGGGCCAGAACTTATTTCAAACTATGCTCAATGCATATTGAGAAGGAAATAGATCGAAGTGTTAGTAAGTGGTTGCAACTGGTTGATTTCAGTCTTTTCATACCTCTCTACTCAAACTGGTGAGTTCAAACTAGGTTCCTTGAAAAAATACTTTCTTTGATTGTCACTGTAGAGAAAACCTCAACTTGATCACTATGGAAGTACCAAAGAGAGAGAAGATAATAGGCACTCTATCCTCAAAGAACCAAAGGAAAGGCTTTGACCAACATGATGGGTATTTGAGAAACAATCACATCCCCAGCTAGATTTACAGATCTCTTTGGAGTTTACATCCAACTCAGTGACTTAAAATTCTACTTCAAAAGGCATTTTTCTCTATATAATTCCCGCTTTTAAATGCTTCATAAATGATGGTGAACCTGTTATCTCTCAATATCTCACCCCTGCCTTTATTCCGAGGATGGATTTCCAGGTGTTCAATTGGATATTGGTTGATGGCTAAAATGATGTACAGTTAACTAATTATAATATTCAAACAACATTCTTTGAAAATATCCTGAAGTGTGATCCACCAGTCTTTCACTAGATATATGACCTCAAAAACTGAGATGAAGATTCCTGGGTAAACTTACCAGATCATTTTAATTGGGAAACAAAAAATCAAATGGATTCCTTCACTGTGAGCCTTCTGAAAGTTGTGACTATGCTAATATGCAATGCTAATATGGAGAGTGAATATTGTACCCAGCATTTCCCCAAAACATTTAAACACAGAAGCTTTTTTTATTGTCTTGAGACTCAAGAGTTCTGAGGGAAACAGTTTTAGAAATACTACTCTAAAGGTTTGAAAACATTTGTGATGTTTCAAGTGGGCCACCCCCTGACATGCATTCAGAGTGAATCAAGCAGCCTGGCCAGCAGGACTCTGCTGAGTGGTTGGTTGTGGGTAGTACAATGTCAGGCAGCAGACCAAGGAGAAAAGAAACCTCTGCCTCTCCCGTTGTTTTGTATGTTCACAAGGAAGCGTTTAATGGGGAAACTCAGGGAGCTTGATCATTCCTGCAAGGATCCTAGAGACCCCATCTTGCATGACATTTTTAGTATCACAGTCTCTCCTCCCTTACCTGCAAGGATCATGACAAACTGCTTTAAGCTGAAAATTACTGGGCAACTAGGAGAAACCCAGACTGAAGTATTTTTTGTTAGATTAGTAGTATGGTTGGCTGGGTAAGAAGAGCTCATGTTGCACCTAAAAGCAGCAGCTGTTCAGCTCCCACTGATGGCTGCCATGTGGGAATGTAGGTCCAGCATTGCCAGAGAGATTGCATTTTTCAAGGGAAACCAGAGATATTGGTTTCTAATATTTTTAGTAAATAGAATTTATATACCATGCAATTCAGTCACTAAAGGTACATTCACATAGTATATTCACAAAATTGTGCAACAATCACCATAATCTTATTTTATTGAAATTTTCAAGTTTTAAATGTCAGTTCAAATGTATTTGAAATGAAGTACAAGCCAAAAAATACATCTACTATCGCTATTCAGCATGTGGGCTATTAATTAATGGCCTCTGGCATAAACAAAAAGGAAAGAATTACCACGTACTTCTGGTTCTTAATGAAATTATAACCAGTAGAATTGAGTTGGGACATAAGAAATAAACAGTGTTAACTAATATTCTATTTGGAAACTTATTTTTCACATAATTTTCTATGTTTATATGCATGTAGCAAGGAAACACATGGAAAGCCTTTAATTTTATGAGTTATCTATGTGGATTTTAAATTGCTAAAATACAACAAAAAGTCATTTTTTGAAGATGGGAACCAAGACCCATTAGGCATTGATAAGATTTAAGATCATTTAAACCTTATCAATGCCTAATGCAACATCTGATACAGAGAAAGCATTTGTTAGACATAGTATAACTTTACTCAATAATTTGTGTGTGAGAAGTGGGATCATTTTCCTTTTATTAATGACCACCTGTTTTATTTCAATGGGAATGTAAGAGAAGATATTCTGGGACTAGATGAGAAGTTAAAATAGAAAACTCATAGACTCCATGATGCAGCTCCCTATGAACATTTCCAAAATAATGCTTTCTGGGGTTAACCTGAAATATAGGAAAACTTTTCTCTTTCATCAGTTCTTCATTAAACAGTACCCCAACACTCTAAGTGCTGCAAATCATCACATCAACAAGTACATAAAGATAGAATGCAGGAGAATGAAAAGCCCTGGAAGCCATGAAGTCACACATTTAAAGACAGCTACTGAATAAACCTGCTCTTGCTGAACAGGCCAGAAAATCAGCCCATTGTGGTCCAGGGTAATTTAGGACTTCTTTTTTCCTGGCATAATAGAACTGTAAGAGCACAGCCAGATCAGAGATCAGACCCAGTTCAATGCAACCACAGAAGCAGGGATGATATCCACTCTAAAGTCATTGTAAACATCAGCCTTCAAGCAGTAGGACCCTTGACTTGGTCTCAAATGGACATACACTTCCAAGCCATACACAAAGCAAGTTATGCCTCCAAAAAGGATTTAATCAAATCATTTTGATTCACTTCAGATTGGAAAAACAAAATCCAAGTTTATCAATCCTGGTTAGATGGCATTTCTAAGGCAAAGTTAAAACCAACACAACCTGGCAGGTTTAGGGAATTTGGGAGTTGCAATGGACTGAATATTTGTGTGTTTGGGTGACCAAGATTAGAAAAGCCTGGTAAAGAAGGAAAGAGAACAGACATGAAGCTAGTGTTTTCATCTAGGAATTTAACCACTAGATCCAGCAATAAGATATTATCCAAAACGCTCTAAGAGCTGAATATGTCTCAGTTCTATAAGCTATAATTTTTTAACATTAAGGCCAAGCTAATATCCTTGACAAAGTAGGACATTGATCTTGCATACTGATACCTGGACTCAGATCACTGTCCAAAAGGCAGCAAGTAATCAATTTCCAAAAATGAAAATATCAAGTGCACATATCCCCTCCTATTAGAAAAGCAAGTTTTAAAATATCCCATCTCATTGACAAGTAAATATTTGTGTCACAAAAAAATTCTTACTTGCATCAGAGGATCTATATGCAAAAAAAATCTAATTACTTATGTTTCAGGAAGATATTTATATTCTATATTCTATAAATACAAACATTGTATAAGAGATTGGTCAATGGATACAAAATTACAGACAGACAGGACGAATACAATCCAGTGTTCTATTGCACAGTAAGGTGATTAACAATATTGTATGTTTTTAAATAACTAGAAGAGGATTTTGAATGATCTTACCACAAAGAAATGAGAAATGTTTGAGGTAATGGATAAGCTAATTATTCTGATTAATCATTATACAATGTATACACATATCAAAATATCACACAGTACTCATAAATATGTATAATTATCAATTAAAATAAAACAAAATATATAGTATTACAAATATAGTTATGTATATGTACAATTAAATATGTATATAATATATATCCTATAAATGTGTTTATATTGTAGAATATATATTCCACAAATACATTTCTACTGTCAGGCATTTTCCATAATCTAACTACTTTTTTCCAGACAGTTCCTCATGCACATTCCTTTGCTATGGACATTTGAAATTAAGGAAAGCAAAAGTTTCTACTCATTTTTTTGTTAACTTTTCCTTTGAAAGCTCTATATGTCTACATAGGGAGCTCAGACAGTTTTTAAACCAATAAAGCATCAGCTATGAGCAAACATGAACATCTAAGCCAGTCTTTCTCCACGCTAGTTTTTACTATCTTGCCCTCTCTCTTCATGACTTCAAAGTCTGACCAATGGGAAGAGAATGACAATTGGCCAACACTTCTAGTCATCAGCATGCATTCTCCATGCCCCCTCATCAAAGATATTAAGAACTCAGAAAAATCAAAGGGAAATCCCTAACCTGAGATGGACAGGAAATCTTCCCTCTCCATGATTTGGCACTTTGTGAGAATTCTTTTTCTTCCCATTTCACATTGGATCATCATCCCCCTCTTGAAACTTGAGAGACAGAAATTATTAGAAGTTTAATTTCATTTTATCCCTTAAGCCTTTTTCTTCTCCATGATACTAACATTGACAGTTTAAAGAAAATAGGTTTTGTGCAAAATTTTTTCTAGGGCAAAATTATCCACAGTTCTTAACTGAAAAGTGACAATGTCTGATCATAAAACTTTGCCAAGGTTAAAACTGGCAGTGAAAAATACTTTTAGTGAGAAATACTTCAGACAGCTCAATTCCTTCAGCCCCACAATGTCTGGGTGTTCATTTATATTCAGGATCATTTCAATTGTCCATAACACAGATATTTTGATTCTTAAGACCTGAAAGGGAGAAAAAGGAGGCCTGGACTCTTGCATGTACCAACAAACTTTATCTGACTTCAGTCATGAAAATGTCAGTGGTGCTTCCAGAGCTGCTATTTCACTCTTTGAACTGATGTGGTATGGTATTACATTTCTGACAGATTCAATTATTTCATTTTTTTCCTCTATATTTTCTTCCAAACTGTTTGACCATAAATATATATGAATAGGAGAGCATTAACATTCAAATTCACATAGCTGAAATCTTCTTTTTTAATCACATATGTTTAAGGTGGTCAACATGATTATTTTGTTACACATATCCATAGTGAAACGATTTCTACCGGCAAGTCAAGAAAATTAACGTATTCATCATCTCACATAGTTTCTTTTGTGTGTGTATGTGGTAAAGGCACCTAAAATCCATTCTCTTAGGAAATTTCCAGTATACCACACAATATTATTAACTATAGTCTCATATTTTACATTAGATCTCTAGACACTCATCCTAAAAAAAAACTGTAACTTTGTTCCCTTTGACTTCCATCTTCTCATTTCTCCATCCCAACACCTGGTAACCAGTGCACTGTTCTACTCTGTGTGTATGCATTCAAGGTTCAAGGGTTTTTTAATTACACATATAAATGAGATTACACAGTATTTATCTTTCTGTGTCCAGCATAATATCCTCTAGGTTTATCTATGTTTTCCTTCTTTTCTCCTTCTTTTCTGAGGCTGAATAACATTCCTTTACCACAATTTATTTATCCATTTATTTGTTGGCCAATACTATTAGTTGTTTCACATCTTGGCTACTGTGAATAATGCTCAAAAACCATGGGAGTGCAAATATCTTTACAAGGTAGTGATTTAATTTCCTTTAGGTATTCATCCAGAAAAAAAAAAAAAAATCTGGGTTAGATGAAGATCTTCATGGTCAAACAAACAAGCCAAAGCAGGAAGACCTGTGGTCTTTATTCATTCACAAGTGATCTGAGAGCCTGTTAGAAATGCAGTATCATGCCCACTCCAGGCCTACTCAACCAGAATCTGCATCAGAACAGTTCCCCAGGATTCCCCAGCTGATTCAAATATACACTAAAGTGTGAGAAGCACTGCTCTAAGTCACTTGATAGATGCTTTTCCTGGGTCAGAATACACAGTTTTCAATATTTAGTCAGAAAGGCATTGCGCTGACATTTTTTTACAATTACGGTATTGGGTCACATAAAATCAGATTTTTATAGTTGGAAAAAATTAGAGAAACTCAAATCTAGATACCTATTTATTCATGCAAAAACAAAACAAAAAAGACAATACTCAACCTAGGCCCAGAAAGGGGAAATGATTTGCTGACAACCACACAACATTTTAGTGGTAAAGAAAGAACAGGAAGCCAGGCCTGCCAATTCATCCTGGTACTATTTCTACTATAACACTGCTTCCCATTAAGCTGGTCAAAAGTGGGCATTGATAAGAAAAGGAAAAACAAAAGGCTAATATTGATTAAGTACTTACTATATCTCAGCCAATTTACCACTTACTCTATATGCATTTTCTCACTTAATCTTGACAATAAAAGTATAATACAGGTAAAATTATCCTTCCCATTTTAAAGATTAGAATACCAAGACTTAAAGAGATTTTGTCTAAGATCACATGTCTAGAAATAGTAAGTTCACTTTTTATAGGGAGTTCATGCCCCTGGCCACAATGTCATTAATGTCACACTTTTTCTAATGCAAATATTCATTCTCTATTTATGTTTAATCCACACTTTTCAACATAATCACCAATAGGATTTATCATAATTTACTTTAAAGAAGTGTGTTATTTTACCAACAAGTAATATAGCCTCACTGCACTTGATTCCCTTGGGAATATTTCCAAATGTACACAGCAGAGAATACAAGTTCAGATACATCACCTCTGTGTAAATCTGCCTTTTTCATGAACCCATTTCTTCACATTTCCTGGCAAAAGAATCAATGCAACTTCACACAAGGTCTTTGTAACTCTAGTGGATAGCCACGACCTGTTTCAGGAGGCGGTGATTCTCATTTTCTTTACTTGTCATACAAATGAAAACAGTCAACATCTACTAGTGTCTGATTCATTTTCTTGGGAATTCTATTCACATTTATTTTATGACTCAGACAAAACAGGCCACAAGAGAGCCATGCAAGGGAGGATGTGATAACTTCTGTAATGGGGAGAGGGGACAAGGAGGATGTGTTTCTAAATCAGGTGATTCACAAAGATTCACTCCTCTAAATATTAAGAAACATGAGCTACTGGCCCATAAAAGGTAAAAAGATGGTATCTGATCCCAAATTTGGTACAGACTCCCTTAATAAAGACTGTTTATCATGTACTCCCTGGCACTTTCATGAATAATTCCATTATCAACTTCACATATACAAAACCATGAGCCTATTTGTTACGTCTGTAAGTTGGACTTTTGCAAAAAAAAAAAGAATGTATTACAAAGTAATAATGTCTTAGACATTGTCTAGAATAATGTTCTAGAATTCATCATAAATATTTATGTGTTTGCCTTATAAAGACACTCTGTGATAGCTTTAACAATGGTTATGACTTTTTAAAATGTTTGAGGAAAAACAGATGGGTCTGAGGAAATTTAAGAGGAAAAAAATATGTGATGGGAACTAAAAGCTTACCTAGTACCCAAATCCTTTCTATATAATCAGTATTTGACTAATTCCAACCCCCACTAGGCTCCCAGATCACTTAATTGTCAGACAGTTGCAATGCTTAGCAAGGTCTTGTCTTACTGTTTGAGAAATTCCCTTCATGAGGCATGAAACCATCAGGAGCAAATAATTTTTCTTTCTCATGGGGAAGCAGCCAATGATTGTTATCTAGCCTTAAATAATACATCAAAAATCCACATGGCCCTACAAGAGGATAGACCATATAGTTGCAAAAACTGAGAGAAACACAATGTCAGCAAATCCCCTATATAAAGCTCCTTTTCTTAGAGATTATGTATGTAGTACTTTCATATTGTAAAATACAATGTAAAAGAATACAGAGAAACATACAGAAGTTTTCTCTGTAAAAGAACAGAGAGAAACATACAATAGTTTCCCAAATGGAAATTGTGTTTGATATCATTAGGAGCACACAATTTCCGCCCTGGGTGAAGCAATATAAGTACACTCCATGCCCACCACCTCCACCCTAAATGAATGATCAGTAAAAACACAAGTTAGCAGAAAATGTGTTTCACATGGGTCAATCAGAGACCTAGACTAATGGAGGAATCACCATCTTTCAGCTGCATCTACCAGAGAATACAATCTGATCAACAAGCAGGAGAACATAGGAATGGAAGAAATCAGATGAAGAATCAAATACTGCAGCCCAGAAGTGACAACACATTCCCTTCCTGTACTGTTCCATTGGTCAGAACCACTCACATGGACTACTCAGCTTCAAAGGGAAAAAAAATGCACTCTTCCAAGTTCTGGGAAAAATAGACATGGATGTTGGTGATCTCTGGTAATGACTCCTTAACATCTCCCTGAGAGCTTTCCAAGTGAAACATTTATAATTTCTTCAACTGATTTTCACATGATACTTTCCACAGCCCTCATCTTCCTAACTGCTCTTCCACTGGCCATCTCTACTTTGTTTTGTTTTGTTTTTTTTTTTGAGACGGAGTCTCGCTCTTGTTACCCAGGCTGGAGAGCAATGGCGCAATCTCGGCTCACCGCAACCTCCGTCTCCCGGGTTCAGGCAATTCTCCTGCCTCAGCCTCCTGAGTAGCTGGGATTACAGGCACGTGCCACCATGCCCAGCTAATTTTTTGTATTTTTAGTAGAGACGGGGTTTCACCATGTTGACCAGGATGGTCTCGATCTCTTGACCTCGTGATCCACCCGCCTCGGCCTCCCAAAGTGCTGGGATTACAGGCTTGAGCCACCGCGCCCGGCGCCATCTCTACTTTGAGTTCTTGACCTGCACCTGTAAATCATCTGAAACTCTAAGTGAATTTTATGATCATGTTGATATTCTGAGAAGGGATGCAGCATTCAAAGTGGACAAACTGAATAAAGGAAACTTAAAAGGCTCAGTCAACCTGTGAAAGTTTAGAAACAACCACTTTAATTCTTTATTATGACCTTCAAGGGTCATACCTCATGATACAATTTTAGCAATGGTCTGACCACTCGTGAATACTGTTGTCCTATTACATGGTTTGATATGAACAAAAATACAACATTTCTATGAAAATAGCCTAAGATTGCATTATTGTGACAAAATATTGGACTACAGTGAGTTTATGGGCAACTAAAACACCCAAGGGTGTGCCACTTGAACTGCTGTCAAGCTAAGCATCACCAATCTTGAACTTATGCAAATTCTTGGGGGTTGTTTTAGTTATTTCTCTTACCTCTTTTCTCATTTTTACTTGCTGTAGGCTCTTAGCTCTTCTCATTTTTACTTTGAGCCTACAACACATCTTTTGTTGGCATGGATGTGGTGAAAAGGGAATACTTTTACACTGCTAGTAGGAATTTAAACTAGTACAACCACTATGGAAAACTGTATGACGATTCCATAAAGAACTAAAAGTAGAATTACAATTCAATCCATCAATCCCAGTACTGTGTATCTACCCAAAGGGAAAGAAGTTATTACATGAAAAAGACACATGCACACACGTTTGTAGCAGCACCATTTGTAATTGCAAAAATATGAAACCAACACAAATGTCCATCAACCAATGAGTAGATAAAGAAAGTATGGTATATATACCCCTACTCAGCTATAAAATGGAACTAAATAATGGCCTTTGCAGCAACTTGGATGGAGCTGGAGGCCATTATTCTAAATAAATCAACTCAGAAATGGAAAACCAAATGTCATATATTCTCATAAGTGGGAGCTAAGCTATGAGGATGCAAAGGCATAAGAATGATTGAATTTTTTATTGTTTTCTTTGTTTTACCAAATTGTCTTCACCTAAAATGTGTTCTTAATATTAATATTTTAATCACAGTTTTTATATCAAATGCAAATTCAGACAAGTTATTTAATGACACTGGGGCCCATTTTGTTCACCAATAAAGAGACAGTTGGGCCAGAAATCTTAGAGCCCTTTGCAACTCTACAAATGTAAGATTCTCTGAATTTTTCTGGATATTTTCTTCTGAAGTGTGAAAAAGTTCCCAGATAGAATTGTAAGAATCCTACAACAACGAAGAAACTAAAGCATGAAGACATGATAGGATTTTCCAAATTGTTGTGCACAGCCTATTGTAGAATTAGAAACATAACCTCACCCTGTATGCATTCCTTCTAGAAATATAGCACTCCCTCCTCTTGCCAGACATTAAAATGCCTTTATGTACCACCTGATAGTAATAACTGTTTAATCCTGACTTAATGCCGCCTATGAATTCATATTACGTTGGCCTGTTAGCTTCAAAACACCTCACAAGGTTAACTGTGCAATGATTCAATAACATTTATCTAAGGATCAAAATATTATGAGATTATAGTACAGAAAATAATATGAATGTTATGTACTTGTTATAGCTATTCAGCAAAAATAGAAAATATACAGCTGTGTTATTCTGCTTTCACTTGTATGAAATATTTATCCCAGACAACCGCTGTTCTCAGATTAATATCATTCAATCTTACTTAAAGTGTTGACAGTGGTTTCCCTCCTTCCTCACTAAACTACCAAATAATTGTCTTTTTACTTCACTGTAAGAATAAACCAGCTTGTTGCTGTCCAGGTTTAGGAGCCACATCCTTCTCCATCTCCAGTGACAATGGGGCCTCTGAGTTCAGTATTGCTTTTTTTTTTTTTTTTT
>NW_016107457.1:373178-380957 GCF_001604975.1 Cebus imitator
AATGGCGCGATCTCGGCTCACCGCAGCCTCCGCCTCCTGGGTTCAGACAATTCTCCTGCCTCAACCTCCTCAGTAGCTGGGATTACAGGCACGCGCCACCATGCCCAGCTAATGTTTTTGTATTTTTAGTAGAGACGGGGTTTCATCATGTTGACCAGGATGGTCTCGATCTCTTGACCTCGTGATCCACCCGCCTCAGCCTCCCAAAGTGCTGGGATTACAGGCTTGAGCCACCGCGCCCGGCTTGCTTTTTTTTTAATTTCCTCAGGTTTTCACAGATGAAAACATGAGTCGTATAGAGAAAGTCAGTCCTTACAAGGGGCTCTATAAACGAATCATCCCGCAAATCTTTCTGGAACCAGTTAACTCTTTCCGAGGAAATGGACAAACATTTCTTGCTAACCTGGGCAGAAATAAAGTTCTCAATTATCATTGTTACCAACTGAAAAAGCAAGAATGGCTTACACATTGAGATCCGCAATAAATGGTTGTAGGTGTATTGGCTGAAGAATGTTTATTTATTAAGTATCTACTACATTTCCAAGACTAGAGAAAATAATTTTAAAAGATAAAATGGCATGGGGCTTCAGGGAATTTATTATATACCTTGGGGGAGCAATGACATATTTAATATAAAAGGAAATCAATATTAGAAAAAAATAACACTTTAAAAGGCTTGTATAATAGACTTGAAATTTTTATAGATTTGGAAAGAAAAAAATATATACACAGGCTAGAGTGGACACTGAATGAAGGCTTTGTTGAAATAGTAGATATTCAGCTTCTATTCAATTATGCTGGGATACAATACTGAGGTTAACAGGTGAGCAAAACTCTCAATGGCTCATTCAACATTTATTTCTCATTCATATAAGTGATATCTGAGGACTGGCTTTAGTTTTGTTCAATGTTTTCTTTATCTGGAGACCCAGGCTAACATAGCAGCCTCATTTTAATCTGCTGGTAGAAGGAAAAGATAAAAATAGTGAAACTACATGATACTCTTGAAGTGTCTTCTCTGTCCTAGCATGTGTTACTTCCATATTCCATTGCCCAAAGTAAGTCACATCACCAACCCAACCATTAATGATGTAGCAAATATACTTATCCTACTGGGAAAAGCACAACAAATCACTTAAGAAAAAGTGACAATACATAATCTTCTTAGAGGGAGCAAATAACACGACAATAATACATTAATGTAATTTAACAACATGACACTACAATCTACCAAGAGGTATATATGTATGGAATATGGTTTTGCACAAGGAAGAACAGAGGAAGATCATTCTGGTGATAGGGATTTCAAGAATATTGGAGTCAAAGCATATATCTATACTGATTTTATATCTGAGACTCCCAAAGAGCCTCCCAAAAATATTGAAATAATTTGCAATCTCACTAACAGTATATGAAGGATCTTTTCAATCCTATTGTTTATAAACTGCTCAACCTGCCAATTTGTGAGGTAGAAAAAACGTTAATTTATGTTCTTCTTTCCATTTCTCTAAGGATGAACATTTTTCATATGTTTTGTAGCTATTTATATTTTTCCTATTCATATGCTTTAAAAACAATGACTTTTACATACAGAAAAAGAATTATACACTCTGTTAAAATTCACTGCAATCTGCTCAGGGGCAGGTTTAGGCTTTGGATACAGGGGCCAAGGCTGTATACCAAGTGAAGCAACATGTTTCTAAAATTAGGGATTATTTTTTGAGTGGTATGTGTCAAAATTTACTGTTTCCTTATTTACTTCCAAATATCACCCCCTACACACACTCGACTTACTTACCAGACATACAAAGACACCACCTGGGAGTAAAATCACAGATTTAAAAATGCTAAATCCTGGCCATGAATGGAGTATATCTGATCACTGAGATGGGGATGGAGTCCCCTATCTTTGGGGGGTTACTGAAACGCTGATCTCCTATGATTAAAAATCACAACTCATTCTTGGATGCCCTCCTCAATTTTCTTACATTTTATTCTCTCTGTGCCAACATTTTCAGAACTGTTTCTCATGGAGCATTAATCCCATAACATGCTACAGGTAAAAAAAAAAAAAAAGAAAAGAAAGAAAAGAAATGAAGTAAGGTTATAGTCAAATAAGTTTGAGAAGTACTATGTACTGATACTATCCTCAAACTCACAAGCTAAATGACCTTAGGCAAGTGACTTACTTTCTCTGACTTTAGTTCCTACATGTGTAAAATGGTGTGATAATAATAGTACCTACCACATGGGTTTGTTGTAAAAATTAAACTAGTTAAATCTTGCAAGGCACTTCGAACAATGCCTGGCATACAGTTAGTGTTTAATATGTTTGTTATTATTATCATTTTATTAGCATTAGTAGTAGTGGTTGTAGCTGCATGTAAAGGCTCTGAAAAAACCTTGCAGCAAGTAAGCTTATTTAACATTGCTTACTTCACATTCTTTCTCATTAATTATTTTTTATTTAATTTGGAAAATACCATTTTTATTTTATCTAAATCTTCAAATAGAAAATGAATAGCTGGGAAGTTGTGGAGCACAAAGACCATGGTCAAGGCCAATAGGAAAAGCCATCCTGTAATTTGAGTTTAACCTCAAGTTTTTCCTCAAGTGCCAGCCCAAAGAACAGATTCTGCCTCTTCTGTAGGAGAAGACACACTTGACACACCCTGTCTACATGCAATGTCAAGCATTACAATTATCTCTGTCTGCTATCATGTAATAAAAGGAAAATTAAAAATAACTTGACATAACATGTCATGTTCTTCTTCTTGTATCAAAAGGTAACTATTTTTGAGCATATTGTGAATAGCAAATAATTCTTGCTGGAAAATTTCAAGAAGAAAGAGATGATCCTTTCCCTTGTCATGCTCTCAGTGATAAATAAGGCATAGAATTCTATTCTCCAAAGGCAAGACCTGACTTCTTCTATTTGGAAGTCAGGGTGGCATTAAATGCAATATTTATTTCCTTGATATCAACAATTGCATGAAACTGCTTGTGCAGGACACAGACTTGCCCTACCTGCCTGCTCTTGCAGTGTTTGTTTCATAACAAGTAAGTATGCTCTATCCTTAGCAAAAAGGAGAGTGTCTCAGGGGCCACTCAGAATGGGCCACCAGACTTGCCCCAGTGCATCTGTGTCACTGAGCTCACCCAGATATTCAAGAGGCCAGCCACTGCTCACCAGCATGGGCAAGTAGGTACTTGGAACTTGAGACTTCCCATGTTATTCAAAGAAGATAATTGGAAAAACTGAATCTTTTCCTTTATCAGAAAACACATGAAAAAGTTTTCCTTTATCAGAAACACACTTAACCAGGAATTTTAATTTTAATTTATTCAAACTATAAAAATCACTGACAAGTCCCTTTTTAATTTGATTTTTAACAGTAAGTAAACATATAAGGATTATTAAATATTACACACCAAACCAGAAACTATCTGCTTAACAGCTGTCAGTATCCCTTAAAAGTAAAGATGCCCTAGACCTAATGTTGATGGTTGTCTAAGTTTAAAATAATGAACCCATGTATCACTTTTCTATCACAGCTATGACAAATTACCAAAAACCTTACAGCTTAAAACAATACCCACCTATTACCTCACAGTTCTCTGGGTGAGAAGTCCAACACACATCTCACTGGGCTAAAATTAAGGTGTCAGCAAGACTACATTTCTTACTAGAGGCCCCAGGGAAGAATCTACTTCTAAGCTCATTTATAGTACTGACTGAGTTGAGCTCATTTCATTCCTTTCATTTGTAGAACTTGGGACCTCATTTCCTTGCTGACTATCAGTGGGGAACTGCCCTCTCTCCAGCCCTTACACATGAACCCCCTACATCTCAAAACCAGCATCAATGCATCAAATCCTTCACGTGCTTGGAATCTGATTTCCTTCCCCTCTCTCTCATTCAACCAAAGAGAGTTTTCTGCTTCTAAAGGCTCATGTGACTATATCAATTCAATACACACAATCCAGGATAATCTTCCTATTTTAACATCTGCTCCCTTAATTACAGCTGCAAAGTCCCTTTTGTCATAACAAGTAACGTATTCACAGGATTAGGAACATCTTGGAGAGGTGGGGGGCAGCATTATTCATTCTACCATAACTAGTATTAATTTAAAGCTAGACTGCTTTGCTCTTCAAGAGGAAAAGAAACACAGATACATTTTAACACAGGGAGAAAGCACATTGTTTTGCTGATTTTGAGATCATTTTCTTATTTTATTTGTACTTAATTATCAGTGGAAAAAGCCATGCTTTAGGTGTTGACCTCCCTTAATTGGCACCATTTCCTAGTCATCCAGGTGTCTCTACTCACAACAGTTTTAGTAGACATATACTTTAGGGGCCAGGCTTTAGCCCATTGAGAGGATAGTCACCACTCTGTCATGAGGAACTCTCCTCTGGGAATCCTCCAGTATTTTTTAGGCTGAACTCTATCACAGCACAGATCATTTTTCAAAGTCTGTAACATTCACATTTTTATTAGGCACCTTTCATCACTACTAGATGGAAGGTCTACAATGGCAAATTTTTTATGTCTTTTTTTTTTCTTTAAGATGGAGTTGCACTCTGTTGCCCAGGCTGCAAAGCAGTGGCACAATCTCGGCTCACTGCAACCTCTGCCTCCCAGGCTCAAGTGATTCTCCTGCCTCAGCCTCCCAAGTAGCTAGGACTACAGGCATGTGCCATCATGCGCAGCTAATTTTTGTATTTTTAGTAGAGATGGGGTTTCACCATATTGGTCAAGCTGGTCTTGAACTCCTAACCTCGAGATCCGCCCGCTTTGGCCTCCCAAAGTACTGGGATTACAGGCGTGAGCCACCATGCCTGGCCTGTTTTTCATGTCTTGCTCACCATGAATCATCAGTGCCAAGCACAGTGCCTGGTCCAAAGAGGGGTCCAGTGAATTTTGGTTGAGGAAAATAATGAATTAATGAACACAACTGTTTAAGGAGGAACGGATAAAATTAATGAAAGTAAACTGCAAACAAATTTTCATAGACTGTGAAACATTTGCTTCACTAAATGCGTCCTGAAGATTTCAACCAAATTCACAACTTGTTTAAAGATAAGAGTATAAACTCATTGGGATGAAATTTGCATTGCTGAAGTTTTAAAATTCCATTTCTGTCTCAACATACATCAAAGAGTAGCTGAATCAATTCCTAGGTCACATCTATTGCACAATAACCATGTACTCAATAACCAAGCAAGTTGAGTTAGAGCTCAAGTAAGGCCAAATTTTTAGGTTTTACTAACTAAAATATTCAATTATTCAAATGGCCATACTTATGGCTATGATTTATTACAGAGAGTGTACACAAAGCAAAATCAGGGAAAAGAAAATGTACAAAGGACAAAGTCCAGGGAAACCAGGTGCAAACTTCCAAGGGTCCTCTCCTAGTGGAGTGCTGAATTCCACAGCAATTACTGTGACAATACATGTGAAATGCTGTCTACCAAGAAAGGTCATCAGAGACTTGGTGCCCAAGGTATTTATTGTAGGCTGGTACCCACTGCTTAGCATGAACCAAAATTCCAGACTCCCAGAGGAAGGCAGGTGTTCAGCACGAACCACGTTGTTTGCATAGTTTAGACAGTGAGTCACTCTAGTCAGTTAGTGTGAGGGGAACTCTCCCAAAATTCAAGTTCCCAGATGCTAATCAAGGATCAACCCTGTAAGCAAGACTTTCAAAGAATAATAGGTAGGCCTGCTATTATAACAATATTAGGCCTGCAATAATAACAATACTCTATACAACACTGTAGAATTTCTATAAACATCTATGATTTTCTACCTTCACATACTGAACAATGTATGTTTGATTTTACCATTATTCCAAAATATTTAAGTCTTGAATATATCTTAAAAATGATTGTCGGAGAGTCGCCCAGGGGGACAAACCAAGACAGGGCAGGAGTAATCTCTACCTGGAATGTGTAGCCACCTCGGAGGGTCAGGGGACTTCACTCCCTTGGAGCTCCAATTTGGATCCTGTGCTTACCTCATCCCTCCTGCAACCCAGGGTCCACAAGAGCCCTGCAAGACTGAGGGGCACTGTGGGCTGTCGATGCAAATCTGAGATGCCACTCCACAAGTTGTCTCAGGGACCTCGATGGAAGTTTGGAATAAGGCAGCAGGATGGTGGTCCCACAGAAAGAGGCAGAGTTGAAAGCATGGAAACAGACCATAAGGCCTGGCAGGCTCCACCACCATAGAACTCATACTGAAGCCCTCGCTAGAGAGCTTGGCAGCAAATACACCAGTTTGACCCCAACCAGGAAGATCGAGCTCCAAGAAGGAGAAAGACCATTGGGAAGGCAGGGCCAATCTCACCTGCAAACAAACCCCAGGGAAGGACCACCCATCCAGCAACCTGACTGAATCCGAGAGAGCCCAGCAACGCCCTCTAGAGGCCAAAAAAGATATAGCTCAAACCTCAACGGAAAGGACATCCATTCAGTGATTCCCCCAGAAATCATCAACTTCAAAGATCAAAGGGAGATAAATCCACGAAGATGGGGAAAAAACCAAAGCAAAATGGATAAAACCATCGAAGACCAGAACACCTCTCCTCCTCCCAGGGATCACAACTCCTCACCATCAAAGAAACAAAAAAAGACAGAGAATGTATTTGACCAATTGACAGAAGCAGGATTCAGAAGGTACATAATAACAAACTTCTCCAAGTTAAATGACCATGTTCTAACCCAATGCAAAAAAAAAAAATAACCTTGAAAAAAGGTTAGACGAAATGCTAACTAGAAAAACCAGCTTAGAGAAGAACATAAACAACTTGATGAGCTGAAAAACACAGCACGAGAACTTTACGAAGCATACACACGTTTCAACAGCCGAATTGATCAGGCAGAAAAAAGGATATCAGAGATAGAAGATCAAATCAATGAAATAAAATGAGAAGGTAAGATTAGAGAAAAAAGAGTGAAAAAAAATGAACAAAGCCTCCGGGAACTATGGGATTATATGAAAAGACTTAATCTCTGCTTGATCGGCATACCTGAATATGACAGGGAGAACGAATCCAAGTTGGAAAACACTCTTCAAGATATTGTCCCAGAGAACTTCCCCAGCCTAACAAGGCAGGCCAACATTCAAATCCAGGAAATACAGAAAACACCACAAAGATATTCCTCAAGAAGACCAACCCCAAGGCACAAAATTGTCAGATTCACCAGGGTTGAAATGAAGAAAAAATCCTAAGGGAAGCCAGAGAGAAAGGTTGAGTCACCCACAAAGGAAAGACCATCAGATGCACAGTGGACCTCTCGGCAGAAACCTTACAAGCTAGAAGGGAGTGGAGGCCAATATTCAACATCCTTAAAGAAAACAACTTACAACCCAGAATTTCATATCCAGCAAAACTAAGCTTCATAAGTGAAGGAGAAATAAGATCCTTTATGGACAAGTAATTGCTGAGAGAGTTCGTCGTGGCTACAAGACCTGCCTTACAATAGCTACTGAAGGAAGTAATAAACTGGGAAAGGAACAACCAGTACCACCCACTGAAAAAACATACCACATGAGAAAGAACAATGGCACAATGAAGGAACCACATCAACTACTGGACAAAACAACTAGCCAGTAACAAAATAATAGGACCAAATTCAAACGTAACAATATTAACATTGAATGTAAATGGCCTAAATGCCCCAAGCAAAGGATACAGACTGGCAAATTGGATAAAAAGTCAAGACCCATCAGTATGCTCTATTCAGGAGATCCATCTCACATGCAAAGAC
>NW_016107457.1:381045-464431 GCF_001604975.1 Cebus imitator
AAAAAAAAAAAAAAAGCAGGGATAGCAATCCTAGTCTCTGAAAAAACGAACTTTAAACCAACAAAGATCAAAAGAGATAAAGAAGGACATTGCCTAATGGTAAAAGGATCAATGCAACAAGAAGAGCTAACTATTCTAAACATATATGCACCCAATGCAGGAGAACCCAGATACATAAAGCAAGTTCTTAACGATCTACAAAAAGACTAAGACTCCTGAACAATAATAGTGGGTGACTTTAACATTCCACTGGCAATATTGGACAGATCAACGAGACAGAAAGTCAACAGGGATATCCAGGACTTGAACGCAGATCTGGACCAAGCGGACCTAACAGAAATTTACAGGACATTCGACCCCAAATCCACAGAATACACATTGCTTTCTGCACCACATTGCACTTAGTACAAAATTGACCACATAATTTGAAGTAAATCACTCCTCAGCAAATGCAAAAGAACGGAAATCATAACAGTCTCTCAGACCATAGTGCAATCAAATTAGAACTCAAGATTAAAGAAGCACTCAAAACCACACAATCACATGGAAACTGAACAACTTGCTCCTGAATGCTGAATGGATAAACAATGAAATGAAGGCAGAAATAAAAATGTTCTTCAAAACCAACGAGAATGAAGACACAACATACCAGATCCTATGGAACACATTTAAAGCAGTGTCTAGAGGGAAATTTATAGCAATAAATGTCCACATGAGAAACAAGGAAAGATCTAAAATCGACACCTTATTGTCAAAATTGAAAGAGCTACAGGAGCAAGCTCAAAAAAACTCAAAAGCTAGCAGAAGACAAGAAATAACTAAGATCAGAGCAGAACTGAAGGAGATAGAGACACAAAAAACCTTTCAAAAAAATCAATAAATCCAGGAGCTAGTTTTTTGAAAAGATCAACAAAATAGACCACTAGCTAGACTAATAAAAAAGAAAAGAGAAAATCAAATAGATGTAATAAAAAACGATAAAGGGGAGATCACCACCAATTCCTCAGAAATACAAACTACCATCAGAGATTACTACAAACAACTATATGCCCATAAAGCAATAAATCTGGAAGAAATGGGTAAATTCCTGGATACTTGCACACTCCCAAGACTAAGTCAAGAAGAAGTTGAAACCCTGAATAAACCAATAACAAGGTCTGAAGTTGAGGCAGCAATTAATAGCCTACCAAACAAAAAAAGTCCAGACCCAGATGGGTTCACAGCCAAATTCTACCAGACACACAAAGAGGAGCTGGTACCATTCCTGTTGAAACTATTCCAAACAATATAAAAAGAGGGAATCCTCCCTAACTCTTTCTATGAGACCAACATCATCCTGATACCAAAATTTGGCAGAGACACAATTAAAAAAGAAAACTACAGGCCAATATCCATGATGAACATTGATGCAAAACTCTTTAATAAAATACTGGCAAACCTAATCCAACAGTACATCAAAAAGCTCATCCACCACAATCAAGTAGGCTTCATCCCGGGGATGCAAGGCTGGTTTCAACATATGCAAGTATATAAACATAATCCACCACATAAACAGAACCAAAGACAAAAACCACATGATTATCTCAATAGATGCAGAGAAGGCCTTCAACAAAATTCAACAGCCCTTTATGCTAAAAACTCTCAATAAACTAGGCGTTGATGGAATGTATCTCAAAACAATAAAAGCTATTAACAACAAACCCACAGACAATATCATACTGAATGGGCAAAAACTAGAAGCCATCCCTTTAAAAACTGGCACTAGACAAGGATGCCCTCTCTCACCACTCCTAGTCAATATAGTATTGGAAGTTCTAGCCAGAGCAATTAGGCAAGAAAAAGAAATAAAGGGCATTCAATTTGGAAAAGAAGTCAAATTGTCCCTATTTGCAGATGACCTGATGGTATATTTAGAAGACCCCACTGTATCAGCCCACAACCTCCTTAAGCTGATAAGCAACCTCAGCAAAGTCTCAGGATACAAAATCAATGTGCAGAAATCACAAGCCTTCCTATACACCAATAACAGGCAAACAGAGAGCCAAATGATGAGCAAACTCCCATTTACAATTGCTACAAAGACAATAAAATACCTAGGAATACAACTAACAAAGGATGTAAAAGAGCTCTTCAAAGAACTATAAACCACTGCTCAAGGAAATATGAGAGGACGCAGATGGAAAAACATTCTGCGCTCATGGTTAGGAAAAAGCAATATCATGAAAATGGCCATACTGTCCAAAGTAATTTATAGATTCCATGCTATCCCCATCAAGCGCCATTGACCTTCTTCACAGAACTGGAAAAAACCACTTTAAACTTCATATGCAAAAGAGCCCACATAGTCAAGACAGTCCTGAGCAGAAAAACAAAGCTGGAGGCATCAGGCTACCTGACTTCAAACTATATGACAAGGCTACAGTAATCAAAACAGCATGGTACTGGTACCAAAACAGAGACATAGACCAAAGGAACAGAACAGAGGCCTCGGATGCAATACCACACATCTACAACAATCTGATCTTTGACAAACTGGACAAAAACAAGCAATGGGAAAAGGATTTCCTGTTTAATAAATGGTGTTGGGAAAACTGGCTATCCATAAATAGGAAGCTGAAACTGCACCCCTTCCTTATACCTTATGCAAAAATTAACTCCTGATGGATTAAAGACTTAAACATAAGACCTAACACCATAAAAACCCTATAAGAAAACCTAGGCAACACCATTCAGAACATAGGCACAGGCAAGGACTTCATGACTAAAACACCGAAAGCAACAGCAACAAAAGCCAAAATAGACAAATAGGGTCTAATTAAACTTAAGAGCTTCTGCACAGCAAAAGAAACAATCATTAGAGTAAACTGGCAACCAACAGAATGGGAAAAAACTTTTGTAATCTACCCATCTGACAAAGGGCTAATATCCAGAATCTACAAAGAACTAAAGCAGATTTACAAGAAAAAAACAAACACACACATTCAAAAGTGGGGGAAGGATATGAACAGACACTTTTCAAGAGAAGACAAGAGGCAGGAGAATTTCCTGAACCCAAGAGGCAGAGGTTGCGATGAGCCAAGATCACACCATTGCACTCCAGCCTGGGTTACAAGAGTGAAACTCCGTCTCAAAAAAAAAAAAAAGAGAGAGAGAGAAGACAAATATGCAGCCAAAAAACATGAAAAAATGCTCACCATCATTGGTCATTAGAGAAATACAAATCAAAACCACATTGAGATACCATCTCACACCAGTCAGAATGATGATCATTAAAAAATCTGGAGACAACAGATCCTGGAGAGGATGTGGAGAAAAAGGAACACTTTTACACTGTTGGTGGGAGTGTAAATTAGTTCAACCATTGTGGAAGACAGTGTGGCGATTCCTCAAGGATCTAGAAATAGAAATTCCATTTGACCCAGCAGTCCCATTACTGGGTATATACCCAAAGAATTATACATTGTTCTATTATAAGACACAGGCACACGTATTATGTTCACTGTGGCACTGTTAACGATAGCAAAGACCTGGAACCAACCCAAATGCCCATCAACTGGACAAAGAAAATGTGGCACATATACACATGGAATACTATGCAGCCATAAAAAATGACAAGTTCGTGCCCTTTGCAGAGACATGGATCAACCTAGAAACCATCATTCTCAGCAAACTGACACAAGAACAGAAAACCAAACACCACATGTTTTCACTCATAGGTGGGTGATGAACAATGAGAACACTTGGGCAGAGAGAAGGGAACAACACTTACAGGCCTAGGTGGGTGGGGGCGGGTGAAGGGGAAGGGAGAGGAGAGACAGCCAGGGGGGACAGGGAGGATCGGGAGGGATAACACCGGGCAAAATGCCTGATGCAGGCAATGGGGGCAGAGGGGGGACGGAGACAGCAAATCACCATGGCGTGTATGTACCTATGCAATAATCCTGCAGAATGCAGGATGTGCACATGTATCCCAGAGCCCAAATACAATAAAAAAAAAAAAGGGGGGCGGCACTTTGCCACATCCTGAGAAATAATTGTTCCAAATTATTTGTACAGCTTTAATTTTAAAATCTGATTTTATGCCTTAGGGACATTTAAAAAATGAAATATTTAAACTTAAAAAAAAATATTGCTGATGCTGATAAATAAACAGAGAAACATTCACAAACAAATCTTTATGACAAAATTGGGTAGCATTAAAATACTGATAAATTTTACATTGAGTTATGGAAATAAATCTGTGTGGCATCAAAAAAAGATGAATATTATAACATCCTTAATAGGTAGCTCTGAAATATGTATAAATTTAAATTCAATAATGAATATCTCTTGCTTAAAATGATACGTTTTTATGCTGAATGTATCATTCTAATCACAAAAATTAGAATTTATCATTCATAAAATTCTGAGCAGCATTTACCTTTGTGCTCACTATGAAAAAAATAAAAATATAAGTAATACTAGCAAGATTTAAAGTGAACATTTACCTATTAAAAAGAACATGTTCTATTTTCTTCAGCATATCCTAAGCAAATACTGTATGTCTGAGACTGCTAGGAAATGAAGAAAAAAACTGAATAAAATAGACTCTTCCCTCAAAGAACTAACCTATAATGGGAGAAATAGGCTTTTGATCAAATGAATTTAGTAAGTACAAGACTACTTGAACAGGGGTGTGTGCTAGGTGTTACATAAACCCACAGAGAGCAAAATGAGTTTTGAGAAGCTTGTGTGGCAGACAGAGGAAAGAATGGCATGCAAGGGAAGTTCCTCAAGGCAGACTCCAAGCTTCCTGGGCGCAGGGATGTGTTTGCTCTGCTCCTTGTCCCAGCCCAGTGTCAAGGGCTTGACATCCCTGCAGCTGCACATTTCCCCTTCCCTCCAGGGCTCCTACTGTCACAGAGGCTGAAGGGTCCCTGCTACTGGCAAAGGACTTTCCAACACTGATACTCTGGGACCCACTCCCTCCTGCATTTTTAAGCCTTTCTCCTATAGTTATTCCTTCTCTCTGCTGTATTGTGGATTTCTCCCTCTTCAGTGAGCTACCCCCAGAGTACACAGAAAAGGTTTTCATGTTTCCCATCTTAAAAAGTACAAAAATACAAAAAACAAAAAACAAAAAAAAAATCTTGGGCCCACCCACTCATCTGATCCTACAATACCTATTCCATTTCTCAAAAATTTCACGAAATTGTTGGCTAGATTTCATCTCCACTTTCACATCTCCTATTGCTCTTTTTAATTAGATGTTTCAAACTGAAAACTGAAAATTATATCAGCAACTACATGTACCCATGTCCAGAACTTAAAATTCTTGCCAACTCTTTTCATTATTTTTAAGCAACGTAATATTAAAGATATTAAAAGTAACACTCGTAATCCATTTCCCAACTTTTCTCCCCAAAATAATTGATATAGTGGTTTCTCTTTATCCATGGTTTTGCTTTCAGCAGTTTCAGTTACTCTTGGTGCAGAATAACAAGACATTTTAAGAAAGAAACAGAGAGAGAAACCACATTCACACAACTTTTGTTATTGTATATTTTATAACTAATATTATTTGTAATTAGTTATTGTTAATTTCTTACTGTGTGTCATTTATCAATTAAACTTTATCATAGATATGCATATGTAGAAAAAAAAACCATCCTGTATACAGGGTTCTGTGATATCTGTGGCTTCAGACATCCTCTGAGGATCTTGGAACATATCCGTAGCAGATAAGAGAGGGACTACCGTACTCTGAAAAAGGTGTGCATCCTCCACATATCTATTTTCATAAATTTATCACATATAAAACTATTCTAAATGAAGCACTGTTCTTTATTAGTACAAAATGCAGACTCTCAATGGATGCTATTTAGAGGACAATATAATGTCCTTTATAGGCTGTGTTTCTCACTCTACATTGTACAAGATTTTGTTAGTACAACTTTAATTAGTATATAATATTCCACTAAATTATAAATTATGAATTATAAATTCACCTCCATAAAATACCTAGATGGAGAAAATTTTAAAAATGGTATTGTAGAAAATGTGCATATCTGCATGTGTGCATTACTTGATATTTCTCTTGTTCCCCAAAATGATTGTACCATTTACACACCCAACAGGTAGTGGATAACTCCAACATAAAGAGTTACAAGATAGTTTAATTTTTGCCAATCTTGCCAACAAAATGAATTTCATTTTGTTTTCCGTCATAGCTTTTTGGTTCCAAGAGAGGCTGCGTATCTTTTCATTTTCTTGGGCAACATGGTTATGTATTTTTGTGACTTATTTGATCATATTCTTGGCCCACTTTTCTAATGGGCACTTTTCTTATTGATTTGAATGTTTTCATGTTTCCTGGGTAGATTTTTATATTTTCCTTAGATGATAATAATAATTTCTTTAAGCCTTTCATTTTCTTTGGAATTTCTGAGGTTTCCTAAAATGTGACTAAAAATAGAAGTTTTAGTTTTCATTCTCTAGACTCTGTGCCTCTTCTACTTGAGAAGTCATGTTTTCATTAACCCTGGAAATTTTTCAACTGTATTTTCTTCAAATATTGCCTCTTCTTATTCCTTTCTATTCTTTCCTGGATGTCATATTAGATGTGAACTTCACCTTCTATGGGGCATCTTTTAACATATGTTGTAAATTCCATCTCTTCATCTTTCTGTGCTGCATTCTGAGTAATTCCTTCAGCTTTAGCATCTGATACAAAATGGCATCTCTTTAGATATAAAATGTTTTGTTTAACTGTGTATGAAGTTTTTATTTTATATTTTTATTTCCAGAATTTTTTCAGATCTTTCTTTTTTTATAATAACTTGATCACACTTTATGATTCCTGGTTTCTTTTTTTTAAAATCTCATTGTCACTTTTTTTGTCATTTTGGGTTTTTTAAGACACATGGTCTCACTCTGTCACCCAGGCTGGAATGCAGTGGTGCAATCATAGCTCACCACAGTTTCACACTCCTGGGCTCAAGCGGTCCTCTTTACCTCAGCCTCCTGTGTAGCTGAGTCATTACACTCTAAATACATTTATTTCTTTATGTTCTGATGTATTAGAGCAAGTTCTTGAGGTCATTTATGCCTTAGATACTGATTCATCCTCATAATGGATTGTTTCACTGCATGGTTTGTGAAAGGTTTTTTATTTAGTTTGTGTGTATTTTCTTATGTGTATGAGATCACCTCCAGTGATTTTTTTTTTCAGTTTGTTTTGTTCTGTTTTTCTGCAGAAGTCCCAACTACACTGGGTCAAGAAAATGTTGCTGCAGAGGTACTTTATTGCTTTATCTGCTGAGCATCCAGGTATTTCATGGGTCAGAATCCAGTTTTAATAAGAATTTGTTGGCATGGAAATTTTAGTACTAGTTGGGTAATGTTAACTAAGAACCAACTTGTGTCTGGTGGCGTGCAAGATGGCCAAATAGGAACAGCTCCAGTCTGCAGCTCCCAGGGAGATCAATGCAGAAGGCAGATGCATGTCCAACTAAGGTACTCAGCTCATCTCATTGGGACTGGTTAGACAGTGGGTGCAGCCCACAGACAGTGAGCCAAAGCAAAGTGGGCCATCACCTCACCTGGGAAGCACAAGGAGCTCTTCTAAGGCCGGCCTGATGGTGACAAAATCTCAGCATTTGCTTCTCTGTAAAGAATTTAATTTCTACTTCACTTATAAAGCTTAGTTTGGCTGGATATGAAATTCTGGGTTGAAAATTCTTTCCTTTAACAATGTTAAATATTGGTCTCCACTCTCATTTGCCTTGTAGGGTTTATGCAGAGAGATCCGCTGTTAGTCTGAAGTGTTTCCCTTTGTGGGTAACCAGACCTTTCTCTCTGGCTGACCTTACCATTTTTTTCTTCACTTCAACCTTGTTAAATATGATATTTGTGGGGTTATCTGTATTTCCTGAATTTAAATGTTGGCCTGTCTTGCTAGGTTGGGGAAGTTCTCCTGGAAAATATCCTGAAGAGTGTTTTCCAACTTGCTTCCATTCTCCCAGTCATGGTCAGATACACCAATCAAATATAGGTTTGGTCTTTTCACATAGCCCCACATTTCTTGGAAGCTTTGTTCATTCCTTTTCATTCTTTTCTCTAATCTTGGCTTCACGCTTTATTTCATTAAGTTGATCTTCTATCTCTGATATCCTTTCTTCTGATTGATTCAGCTACTGATAATTGTGTAAGCTTCACAAAGTTCTCATGTTGTGTTTTTTAGCTCCATCAGGTCATTTATGGTCTTCTCTAAACTGGTCATTCTAGTTAGCAATTCCTCTAGCCTTTTTTCAAG
Source organism: Cebus imitator (assembly GCF_001604975.1). Classification (NCBI taxonomy): domain Eukaryota; kingdom Metazoa; phylum Chordata; class Mammalia; order Primates; family Cebidae; genus Cebus; species Cebus imitator. The sequence continues at coordinate 389,339 of NW_016107457.1, forward strand.
GTTCTTAGCTTCCTTGCATTGAGTTAGAAGATGCTCCTTTAGCTCAGAGGAGTTTGTTACTACCCACCTTCTAAAGCCTGCTTCTGTCAATTCACCTAACTCATTCTCCATCCAGTTTTGTTCCCTTGCTGAGGAGTTGTGATCCTTTGGAGGAGAAGAGGCATTCTAGTTTTTGGAATTTTCAGCCTTTTTGCACTGGTTTCTCCCCATCTTCATGGATTTGTCTACCTTTGGTATTTGATGCTGGTGAGCTTTGAATAGGATTTCTGCGTGGACATCCTTTTTGTTGATGTGGATGCTATTCCTTTCTGTTTGTTAGTTTTCCTTCTAATAGGCGACTCTGCTGCAGGTCTGCTGGAGGTCCACTTCAGCCCCTATTTGCCTGGGTATCACCAGCAGACACTGCAGAATAGCAAAGATTGCTGCCTATTTCTTCTTCGAGAAGTTTCAGCCCAGAGGGGCACCTGCCAGATGCTAGCCAGAGCTCTCCTGTACGAGGTGTCTATCGACTCCTGCTGGGAGATATCTCCCCATCAGGAGGCACAGGAGTCAGGGACCCACATGAGGAGGCAGTCTGTCCCTTAGCAGACCTCAAGCTCACTCAATTTTTATCAACTTTGTATCTTGGATTCTTTTAAATTCTTATTTTACAGAGGCTTAACAGTAGGTGACTTGCCTAAAGTCATATGAGGTAAGTTTCAGACCTGGAATTCCAATATATGTTTGTTTGCTAAACCCAAGAGACTAAATGGCCCTTCAATCTGAATGCAAAGAAAGAGTGTTTTAATCCAAAAGTAGATGTCAGTCCTTCCATGATAATAACATTATCCTTGCTAACACACAACATGGCAAGTACAGATGTCCAGTAAATATGGAATGGCTAAACATTTTAAAAATTTTTCTCTATTGTGTTCAGATTATTCATTTATTTATGTTTTTATACTGCATAGTCCTGTTTAGTGGAGAAATGAGAACAGGGCTTGAAATTACAGTCCGTTGAATTTGCTTCATCTTTATATCAGGCAGTGGGGAAAGCAGAGGGAAAAGTGTAAGTGACTGGGATTCCCTGCCTCAGTGTTGCTGCCTTCATGCCAGGAGATCATTTAGTTTAACTCCCCAGAAGCAGGATCAGTCACTGTTATTTTAGAAAAAGCAGCTGAAATGGGAAATCAGAGACAAGAGTATTTCCATCGCGTGTGACTGCCTAGCTCTTTAATCTAAACTGAGATCTTTTTGTACAGAATAGTCCTCAATTCCCTTCTTACAAAAAGAATGATAGGTATCTCCATTTAAAGAGTCATCTTTGCTTCTTCCTTTATGGAAAGAGCAAATTTCCTGGATATTTCATTTCAAAGACTATGATCAATTTTGTCTGAATCTTTTTCTCACAAATATGCCCAAATGCATTATATCTACTGCTCTGAGACAAGAATATTGCTGTCACAGAACAGTTGTCTCTAATGAAATCAATATTTTTTTCCTGACGATTAATAGCTTTAGGCACCAGAAACAATGAAAAGTAAGGTAGTTCCTGAAGTTCAGCTGGCAAGCAGCTGCTTCACTAGAGCATGCTGAGGAATTAACTAGAGGCTGGCCTTGATTTTGAGGTGACGAATAGCTGTGAGCCACGATGTCCAGCCAGAAGAATCCAAAGGCAGAATGGACGCTCTTAGCCAACTTTACCCTTGCTAAGCAAAGTGAGAAATTGTGTGTGGTGTGCAGTTCTAGCAATAAAGAATGAAAGTTGAAAGATGAGACCTCTCTTAGTTCATGCAGGACGATATAACAAAATACCATAAGCTGGGTGCCTTATAAACAACAGACATTTATTTCTCACAGCTGTAGAGGCTGAGAATTCCAAGATCAAGGTGCTGGCAGATTTAGTGTCTGGTGAGGGCCTGCTTCTTGGTTCACAGCAGTCTTTTCACTGTAACCTCACCTGGCAGAACAGTCAAGAAGAGTCTCTCTCTAGATTCATTTTTTTAAAGAGACAGTTCTGTCACTCGCGCTGAAGTGCAGTGGCACAATCACAGATCTTCCCATGATCCCCCCATGTAGCTAGGACAACAGGCCCACACCACCACACCACATGGAGCTTTTTTCTTTTCTTAGAACTCAGAGGTCTCACTGTGTTGACCAGGCTGCTGTCAAACTCCTGGCTTCAAGGAATCCTCCTGCCTCAGCTTCCCAAAGTGCTGGGATTACAGGCATGAGCCTTTGTACAGGGTTCTAGCTTCTTTAAGAAGCCCATTAATGTGCTTTAAATGCTTGTCTACTCCAAAACTCATGTTCAAATTTAACTGTCATTATAACATTATTAAGAGGTGGGACCTTGAAGAAGTGATTAGGCCAGGGGTCTTTGCCCTTCATACATGGGATTAATACCCATTATCAAAAGGTGAGTTCTGGCCTCCTTGCCACCTCTCTCTTTGCCTTTCCACCTTTCTCTAAGAGAAGATGAAGATTTCCTCCCCTCTGGAGGATACAGCCTTTAAGGAGCCATCCTGGAATTAGAATTGCCAAACCTGTAGGGGCCTTGATATGCAATTTCCCAGCTACCAGAACTATAAGCCAATAAATTTCTATTTTTTATTGCCAGTTTTTGGTATTCTGCTATAGCAGCACAAAAGCTACCAAGACACACACTAGTCTCATTAATGATGGCTCTGCCCCCATAACTGAATCAATTCCCAAAGCCCCACCACCTAATATTACCACTTTGGGGATTAAGATATCAGCATGTAAGACTGGGGAGGAAGCAAACACTAAAACTGTAGCAAGGCCATTGAAAAATACTTTAAGTTAATAGACTTTTTAAAGTGGGTTTTGGGTAAGCAGTTAAAATCAGAAGTGACTAAAGGTCTTATTTTCTTAAGATGATTCATCATAAGAGCAATTAAAGGCAATTAATGGCCATCCATGATACAGATGAGCACAGGAAGTATACCTAAAAATCATGCCCATCTGTTTATTATGCAATGAACAATTGCATAAACCATTGCCAAAACACTGCAAAGTTATGGTAAAATCCCAAGTGATAAGAATGTGAAAATTAACCGAAAGGACAACACTAAATCTTTCTGCATCCTCAGTCTTCCTCACTGTAAGCCATCTTATGCAGATCTGGATTTCTCCCTCCCTTATCTTCCTGCTTGTTCAGTCTTCAGAAGACCACATTATAGCTCATGCATATACTGAGCACTACTCAACATGGGTAAGAAAATGAGCTCTGGAGCCAGACTTCTTAGGTTGAATCCTATCTCAGCTTTGTGACCTGTGCAATTTACTCAGCCTCTATGGGAATAATACCTACTTGAGGCTTGTTGAGTTTCTTACATGAAGAGTACTTAGAATAATACCTGTCACACAGTAACTGCTGTTGTTGCTCTCACTGCAATTTTTTTTTTAATTCTGGTTATTTCAAATCAAATATAAACCTAAATCATGAATTTCAAAATCCTACTCTTCCCTCCATTTACCTCAATCATCTAGTATGCCCTAGCTTAGTAGTTTACAAACTAAGGGTCCAGGGAGAAGGTACTTATGGGCACCACCTAGAGTACTTTTGCCAATCGCTCATTTTGTGTCCTCATTCCAGACTATGAATCAGTGTCTAAAAAAAGAAAAATTGGGAGGCCAAGGCGGGTGGATCACGAAGTCAAGAGATCGAGACCATACTGGTCAACATGGTCACAGGCCGGGTGCGGTGGCTCACGCCTGTAATCCCAGCACTTTGGGAGGCCAAGGCGGGTGGATCACGAGATCAAGAGATCAAGACCATCCTGGTCAACATGGTGAAACCCCGTCTCTACTAAAAAATACAAAAAATTAGCTGGGCATGGTGGCTCCTGCCTGTAATCCCGGCTACTCAGGAGGCTGAGGCAGGAGAATTGCCTGAACCCAGGAGGTGGAGGTTGCAGTGAGCCGAGATCGTGCCATTGCACTCCAGCCTGGGTAACAAGAGCGAAACTCTGTGTCAAGAAAAAAAGAAAGAAAGAAAGAAAAAAATGGCTGAGTGTGGTGGCCATTTTTACATCTGTAACTGTAGCACTTGGTGCAGCCAAGACAGGAAAACTGCTTGAGCCCAGGAGTTCAAGACCAGTGAGGGCAACATGGAGAAACCCCATCTTTATTAAAAAAATGCAAAAATTAGCCAGGCATGGTGGCATGTGCCTGAGGTCCCAGCTATTTGGGGGGCTGAGCCAGTAGGGTTGCTTGAGCACAGGAGGTCAAGGCTGCAATGAGCTGTGATCATACCACTGCACTCTAGCCTGGGTGACAGAGCAAGACCCTAACTCAAAAAAAAAAAATAATAAGGAAAAAAAAGTCTCAAGAAGTAATAGCTAGACGTATGTGTTTGGAAAAAGCTCCTCTGGTTAAAAATAAATGTGACATATTCAAGTGGTAACTCTAAGGCTTTGAACAAATAATCCTTTTATGAAAAATATTTATCCTCTCATCTTAAGGAATCAGGCACAAGCCTCATTTGAAATGATATTAAGCATCACCACTTCTGTGAAATCATACAAAATGAAACTTATTTCTACAAAATACTTTGTTTACTCTATTGATTCCCAGGCATTTCTGTTCTATTAAAGCTCACCGTATATACACAATAAACTTTTCCTGTGGCATGCAGGGCTTACAAACTCAAGTGCCTACAGGAGCTCAGCCAGTAATGTAAATCAGTAAAATACACCACCCAGTTGTGAAAGCACATGATCTTCAGCTTCAGTATCAGAGATGCAATAGGGATTCTCAGGGATTATGGCAGAATAAAAAATACGAGAAACTTCTATTAGCCCATTCTCACACTGCTGTAAACAACTGCCTGAGACTGGGTAATTTATAAAGAAAAGAGATTTAGTTGACATTTCACATGGCTGGGAAGGCCTCAGGAAACTTACAGTAAGGCCAATGGGAAGCAAGCACCTTCTTCACAAGGTGGCAGGAGAGAGAAGAGCAGGAGAAAATGCTCCTTATAAATAACGATCAGATCCCATGAGAACTCACTCACTATAACAGGAATAGCATGGGGGAAACTACTCCCATGATCCAATCACCTCCCAACAGGACCCTCCTTTGACACATGAGGATTACAATTCAAGATGAAATTTGGGTGGAGACACAGAGACAAACCACAGCAGGGCACCATTCAGCTCTAACAATTGTTTACTGACATGTGGGAAAGCCGGCTCAACACTGCTAGAAATTCCAGTTATTAAAGAACTATAAATCTGGAATATTACATTATTTTTGTATTTTAAAAAGCCATTAACAGCTAAATCAAATTTAAAACCCTGTATGGGCAAACACCATAGACTCAACAATGCATACCTTCTGGCAAAAATCAGCCCTTTAAATTTATAATTATAATCCTGCTTTACATGTTCTTGCTCTTTAACAGAACATAAGATGCTTAAAGTCTCTCTGGACACTTTCTTCACTACATTTCTCACACTGCACATTGCTGTTTAATAACTGTCTTGCTACTGTTAGCTTAAAGGAAAGAGCAGCTTCTGCCTTGTCTGCATACCAGTGAAACTACTAACACCAGCTGCTACGACGGATTCCATATTTGTTGACTGTCTAATGAAGGAAGGCCCTCCTCTTTATCTTCCTCTGTTAACTCAAGAGTATTTAACATAGCATTCTGCAGATAATAAGCACTATAGAAGTATAGAAGGCTCACATCCAAATTGAACATACATAGGACAGTAATCAACAATGCCTTCTGGTGAGTATAATGTAAACTTCTGTTATGGGACCAACAGATTTCTATGCTCACTACGTAGTAACAGTCTAACACAATGAGACAGCAAGGACTGCAGCAGAGAAAGAATTTAATGATTGCAAGGTGCCAAATGAGGAGATGGAAGGAGACCATAAAATCCAATTTCCTTACCCACAGTTTAGGGCTGTGGATTTTAGGAAGATTAGGGAGAGTGAGTGGCTAAAAAATTGGGGTTGTTAATTGGCTGGAGTAAAGGGTAAGGAGGAGGAATTCATCAGGATGTGGAAACTGCATTCTTTGTTGAGTTGGCTCCTCATGGAGTCCTTCACAGCAGCTGCTGTCAGTAGTTTCACTGGTATGCAGGATCTGAAAGAATATCTCAAATGGAAAATAACATTGTGCAATGTTCAAATTGTTATCTATAGAGCTGTTAAGGGGAACTATAATCTTATGACAGGGTCTGCATGATTCCGAAGCAATAGGCCACAAACAACTATGAGGAAATGGATCAGAAAGCAAGCTGACCTAATGATTAATGCTGAAATGTGCTGCAAGACTGGTTTATTTTTCCTTCTTCCCCTCCCTTTTTCCCTAGTTAATTTTATAGTTTATAAGGACAGTTTCACTCTCAGCTATAAAAGCAAACTGGAAGCTAGCAGAATTTGAGTAAATACTTGGAAAATTATAGTCAAAGTTAATCTACTTTGGAGCTGACTTTCCTTGATTTGCCAGGAGGCCTTGGGCTCTTCTGCCTCAATTATCAGAACCTTGCCATTCTGTATACAGCAATCCTCCCTTCATCTGGAAAATAGATGTTCCTAAAAAACTATCACCAAAAGTACAGGGTACCACAAGGATTAAGATGGTCTTTTCCTAAGAGACAATCCATGTAAGTTAAAAGGAAGGAAATGAAATGAGAAAATCTTCAAAATCTTTGACATCTTATATTATATCATGAGAACTTTTTGGATTTTTGCTTCCTTACAACATTCTGTTAAGAAAGAGAGAAAGCCCTCATTTGGTGCATCAAGTAAAGAATAGAAAGTTGTAGCTGATGTCCCATAATACAGGGAGTCAGGTCATCCCTGTCCCCAAGGAAGCAATGACCAGATTATGCAAACAAAGCTAAGACTGGAAGTAAAGGGAGAAAAAAAATGGGAATAAGTTTGGCCTTTAGAAAGAATTCAAAGACAGAAACCTCATAATTCAAGAACTAAAAAAGCAGTTTAGTTTATATATAGCTACTAATAATATTTTAAAACTCTTTTGACTAATGTCCACCCTAGAGGGCTAATTTACAGAAATAACTAATATTTACATTAAAACCTGAAAAGAAGTTTCCTTCTGATATTAAGTAAAAAATTTTCCTAAAACACTTGCATTCCCTTTGGCTATAGAGACCCAAGATGATGATGATGATGATAACGGACACTTATTTACTTACGTCATTTAATTCTCACAACACCTCTGTGAGATAGTATTAATCCAAGTTCACCCATGCTCCTAACCATTCCATTCAACTATAGTTTCTCTACATGAATTTTTAAAAACAACTGTTAACAGTCTATTTGAAGAACACATTTAATATTCCTGTTGCCCCAACAACATAGATATAGCAGTGTTGACATGAAATTCAGCCTGTTTTATAGAGAAAATGAATTTTCCACATTTGTTTTCATGCTGGAGACCTTTCATTGGTATTAAATATTAAATTTAGACCTTTGATAACACGAATAACACATTCTTTTAAAGAAAAGCATGTTTTACTCAATTCTGCCTTTTTGTAATTTTCCTGAGCATTACTAAAAACACCCTGCAAACAGGACTTGTATTCATTTTCTATTGCTGTATAAAAATTACTACAAAAATGTAACACCATAAAGCAACAAAATGTATAGGCTCACAGTTCTGTAGGTCAGAACAATATGGCTGGATTCTCTGCTTAGGGTATCACAAAGGGCTGTGTTTCTTTCTGGAATCCCTGGAGATGAATCCACTTCCAAGTTCATTCTGGCTCTTAATAGAATTCAGTCCATTGTACTGAAAGTACTGATGTCTCTGTTTCCTCACTGTTTGTCAAAAGGGAGCCACATTCAACTTCCAGAGGCTGCCTACAGCCCTCTTCCTATGATCCCTTCCATCTTCAGAGCCAGCAACAAAAGTCAGCTCTTTCTTGGGCTTTGAATCTTTCTCTTTTCATGAACCTATATGATTAGATGAGGCCCATCTGAATAACCTTCCTACTTTGAAGCCACGTAATTTGGGATTATAATTACATTTGTAAAATCACTTCACTGCAGCACTTAGAGTAGTGTTTGATTAAAAAGCCAAAGGACAGGGATTTGGGTGGGGGATAGGAGTAGGGGACAGGAAGGAGGCATCTATAGATTGCCATTACCATAGACCTGTTTGTAACTTTCCAAAGCTAAACTTTTTGGCAGTTAGATGCTACTCTGCAGAATCTGGTCATCATATTTAATAAGGCTTTTACTAGAATGAGTCTTCAGATTCTTTACCAAGGAAGGATACTTATAGTGGCAAGGTCAGCAACTGACTCACCCCACCCATCCTGCACCTCGTGGTGTTTCCCTACCTCCAAGCCATACCCATGGCCTCTCACTCTCTCTCTCTCTCTCTCTCACATCACTCTCATCTTTGGGTACACAATATTTATTCGAATGGCAAACTCACCATGCCTCCGGCACCCCTTCCCCCATTCTTCGGGGCTAGAGGGGTCAAGAACTTATTCAGAACTGGGAGCTGGGTATGTTCCTCCAGTTACATCTGTGATGTATAATAAAAAATAATATTTGATTTTGTCCTAGTTCCTGGAACAGAACTTCTAAGCCCCTGTAATTTTCTAGTGACAAGAGTGTCTTTTGTTATTCATAAAAAAACCCCATTGATTACACCTGCATTTATGATAATACATGACTTAGGGTAGGCTCCCTGGATAGCCTTAGGATGGGACTGATCACCAGAAAGACCAATTGATTAGAAGATTAGAATTTCAGCCAGGACCACCAGCCTCCAAGAAGGGGCTGGAGGTTAAGCTCTATAAAATTTAAATAATGAGACTTGATGAATTTCCAGGTTGGTGAACATATCCACATGCCAGGGAGTACAGTGCACCCAACTCCACAGCAACAGAAGCTCCTGCCCTCGGCACCCTTTCAGACCTCACCCTAAGTACCTTTTTATCTAGCTCTTCATCTGTGTCCTTTGTAACATCCTTTATAATAAACTATAATGTTTGAGATTTGTGAGCCATTATATCAAATTGTTGAATCTAAGGAGAGGGTTATGGGAACCCTCAATTTATAAACAGTTGCTCAGAAGTACAGGTGACAACCTAGCACTTGCAATTGGCATCTAACATGGGAGGCAGTCTTGTGGGACTGAGTCCTTAACCTGTGGGGTCTCTGCTAACCTCAGGTAGTAAGTTTCAGAATTAAATTGTCAGACTGTCAGCTGGTGTCCAGAGTATTGGAGAATTGGTTGGTGGTAGGAAACCCAAACATTTGTTTTTCTTTTAGTTCTGTTTCAGTTGCAAGATATTTAATGCCCTCTTTTGCCCACATGGGCAATCTGACAACAACAACAACAAAAAGTTTATTTGACTTAACTTTTTCAAATAGTAAAATGTTCTATCTGCTAATTAAGGCTCTATTAGAGACCCGACCTTCCATGATGAGACGCTTATTAAGCTCCTTTGGTTTCAGCCCCTGACTGTGATAGAACTAGATAAATATTTTACTTCAATGCTAATAAGAAACCATTTCAGTTAAGAACTTTGATGTTACATGTGCACTACGAATTGGAGACTCTCACTTAATACATAATTAAAGAGTGAGGCTTGTTTTCTTTCCACATGCCCCTCTCCTCCCACAAACTACATTAAAATTTACTTCTTTTCTTTAATATCATTTCCTAAATTTTCAACAGATATGACTCATTTTTATTATATCTAGAAAGGGTTTGTTTTTTTTTTTGCTTTTTAAAAATATTATTCAATTAAACAGAGGTAAGCACAACTTGAGAATTTCAGGATCTAAGCTGAATTTAAAAAACTGATTTTTGAAAGATACCTTGACTCTGAAAAAGATTAGGATCAAATGGCCAGATTTAATAAATAATATTGAAATTTGTCAAAAATAAATAAATTTAAGCATTGAAATAGTGATAACAATTCAATGATGAAGTTCTAAATATGATGTTTATTTTATTGTTTTAAGGACCACTTATATCAGAATTACTATAGGTTCTTATTTTTTAAAATACAGATCCCTGGGCGCCACCTTAGATTTAATGATTCACTTTCTTGGGAATCTGCATTTCCTTAAGTTCTGTAGCAGACATAAAGCTTTTGAAAATTACCTTTATAGAGAGACATAGAGCACTGTTTGTCTAACTTTCCAATTAAATTTAATATGACTTGTAGTTAAGAATTTGCCCTTGTGGTAGAAAACCTTTTTTATGGCATAATAGGAACTAGTCTACCAGATTACCATGCACAAAATAATTCAATAAATGTTATTAATAAATGCAGATTCATTAAGAGCTTCTATTGCACTAACTTGACCATTTCTTTCTTTAGCAATGGAAACAAAAGCAAAAAAGAATAAAAAGTTACTTTTTTTTTTTTTTTTTGAGATGGAGTCTTGCTCTTTCGCAAAGCTGGAGTGCAGTGGTGCCATCTTGGTTTGCAACCTCCACCTCCAGGGTTCAAGCAATTCTCCTGCCTCAGCTTCCCGAGTAGCTGGGACTATAGTCGTGTGCCACCATGCCTAGCTAATTTTTGTATTTTTAGTAGAGCTGAGGTTTTACCGTGTTGGCCAGGATGGTCTCGATCTCTTGATTTCATGATCCACCTGCCCCGGCCTCCCAAAGTGCTGGTATTATAGGTGTGAGCCACTGTGCTCGGCCAAAAAAATTACTTTAGTAATATATTCACAAAACCAAATTACAGACCTCCTAAAAGAGTTTCTAAGATGCCTTTGGAAGAATTAGCTTTACAATGTGTCATTTAATTAACTGGGTTGGGGTAATCATGCAGAAAATTTTGTCCTGAATGATTATGTAGTATAAAGACTTATTTGTAAAGAACGAGATCTTCATTGGTAGAATAAAGGGGAGAAGAGGTAATGGTTTGACCAGCTAACTCCCTTCTGGAATCCTACAGAACTCAAAATTCAACTGGGGTTGTAGATGACATGCTTTATTAATGCACTTCCAGTAATATTTGCTCTTGACACTCCTAATACAATTTCCTGAAAGGGAAGTCCTTACATGAAAAAATGTGTTTCACAAAAGGCTGATTTTTGTTCTCAAGAAATCATTACTGCTACCTCTCCTAGATGAGAGAAACTTTTGCTATTGCCTATAAAAATGGGAAGTGTTTCAAAATAAATTCATATGAAACAATTATAGTAAATGAATCATTAGGAACTTTACATGTATCAGCATAGTTTCTTTTAGAAGACAGTTAACATAATTGCCTTTTCATCTATGCCAAGAAGTAATGAAATAAACAAGTTACATTAATGTTATAATGTGATTTTAATAGTCAGTAAGAACTTAGCAAATATCTGCCTCATCGACTTCAGCTCCCAAATAACAAGTCATTGCTTATGGTCATTAAAAGTACATATGTACATCAGACAAAATTAGATTAACTTATTAACTGAGTTTAAATCATAGTCATATTTTGTTGGTTTTCATCAATAAATTAAATATTGGAAGACTTAGTCCTACTCAGTTGGATGCAACTTTAATTGGAAAAGGACACATGGCTAAGGAGTAGCTGATCTAAACTGATAATTCTTGATTCAATAGAACTGTGAATTATTGTGAATTATCACCCTCAGAAGGCTTTTAATAATAGGAAAGTCTTTGTGTACAAAAACGTGCTTCTCACGTTAACTAATATTTTTTCTCCTGCAGTGAGTTGAGGGTGGAGGAAGAAAAGTAGATATTCTATTGTTATGTTATTGCCTGCCATGTTTTCCCAATATTTAGAAAATTAATCCTGTGAGTTTCTGGCAGCTAGATCTGAGAGCAAAAACCTTGGATTCAAAATTGTCCAACTGGTTCCTTTGTGTGGACTGGGCTGCTATTTTGCTCTTTCCATGTTGACAAGGCACAATCAGTTTCCACTGAATTGTTCTCAGCACACTTCTAACAAAAACAAGACATCATTTTTTTATTTACAACCTCACACCAGCATGGTCCATTGGCTTTTGGTGCCATCTCAATTGTTCTAAAGAGTCATCTCTTAAGGCCAGAGTCAGTGTCTTGGTCATGGAAGAATCAAACTTTAATGTAACAAGTGAAATGAGCAGCCTATGCAGAGATCAGTCAGCTCATGTAGAGCGGGCAGAGCACTTGTTTCCTTGGCAATCCCTCTTGCTTCTACAGAGCCTGATTTCATCATCCAGGAACAAATTCTTATCACTGAGAGAAAGAAGTCCTTTAAGCCACATGTTGCCTGTTGGAGAGCAATGCTACAGCAATGTAATGGTTCTATTTCTAAAACATAGACAAGCTTAAAGATGTTCAGAGATCAATGACTCTACTCCTGTTCAATCAATTCAGGATCTATACAGTTCAATAAGAAATATGAAATGACTTAACACTGATTTCTTTGCCATGATAACGTAGTATGCTATTAACTTTCCTTCTACATTTATCCCTTAGGGTTAAATTATAATTATGTTGCCACTAAATTATTGCCATCACTTTATAAAATTTAGCATTAAAGAGCACTATTAGCAATATCCAAGAGATGGATACAACCCAAAGGTCCATCAATGGATGAATGGATAAACAAAATGTGATATACTCACATGGGAAATTATTCCATCATAAAAAGGAATGAAGTATCAATATATACTACAATATGCATGAAACATTGTTAAGTAACAAAAGCCAGACTGAAAGGCTACATGAAATATCTTGAATAGGTAAATCCATAGAAACATAAAGTGTACTAATGATTCCTAGTGGTTGGCTGAGGAAAGAAAGGAAAATGACTGCAAAAGAAACAATGTCTCCTTTGCAAGTGATGAAAATGTTTTGGAACTATAGAGGTGATTCTTGTGAATACACTAAATACCACCAAATTTTACTCTTTAAAATTGATAGTTTTATGTGATACAAATTTTATCACAATTTTTAAATTATCATAAAGTAGAAAGTGCACCACTAAAATTTAATTAAACTTTAAATAAGATGTAAATTTTTTGTTTTAGGGTTTTTTGTTGTTGTTGTTGCTGCTGTTTTGATGGAGCCTTGCTCTTGTCACCCAGACTGGAGTGCAGTAGCGTGATCTCAGCTCACTGCAAACTCTGCCTCCCGGGTTCAAGCAATTATCCTGCCTCAGCCTCCCGAGTAGTTGAGATTACAGGTGCCCACCACCACGCCTGGCTAATTTTTGTATTTTTAGTAGCGATGGGGTTTCACCATGTTGGCCAGGCTGGTCTCAAACCCCTGACCTAAGGTGATCTGCCTGCCTCAGAATCCCCAAATGCTGGGATTACAGGCATGAGCCACCATGCCCAGCCAGATTTAAAATCTTAATATGTCATTTATAATGAATTATAAATTTGATATATAATTTATAATTAGTTCTAAATGGCCCAACAGTAATCGTATGACTAGATGTATATAATTAAATAAAATGACACTCAGCCTCTTTCTGTTATGGTATAATTATTTTTCTATATCAATTCTACTGGTGCTTTAGTGTCATTTTAAGCATATATGTGACTACTACTTCTTTCAAACTCCATGTTTTATCTTATTTAGAAGGTATCTAGAGCCAAAATTAACAAGCAGTGCAGTTCCATTTATTTTCTACATGCAGGTTTGCGTTGGTAAACCATTCAGTGCTAAATTTTTCTTTTCACATCACTTACAGAGGCAATATAGCAATTTCTTGTGTTAGTGGTACACCTCAACCTTCAGACCTTGCTCCCTCGCTCAAAACATGTCAAAATAATTACCTCAATATAAAAAATAAATATTTAAATACCCAGCCAAGCTCAAAGTACACTTGGAGGAGGGTCAAGCAGATGACTTCAGAGATCAAGTGCACCATTTGACTTAGGGTTGTATATGTTGGCATACTTTCTGGGATTTTAAATCCCTTCTCCCCTGACTCCACCCTTGAGGTAGGCATTCTGCATGCACAGTGGCCTGCTAGCACTTGGGAGGGGAACATGTACAGTGTGTTTACTGGAGTTGTATGCATGCTCACGTGAGGCATCCCTTATCAGTCAAGTCTTTCTATAAGGTCACATACCAGTTAAATGCCACCATTTTGCCTCTTAGTGTACATGCATGAGCCTACTCACCCAACTTCTGAAATCTTATCAGTAAGCTGCTGATCACCAGCATCAGGTTTTTCTATCTATTGGGAGACTGTGTTTCCCTGGTTTCAGCTGTGACCAATTACTACTTTAGAGAAACAGTGTAATGAAACCTGACATGATTGCCTAATATTCCTTGGAGTCAGAGAGATCTCTCCTGCCTTGCTCTTGTCTGACTAGCTATCTATTATAACAAAACTTCCTAAGCTATTGATGAAAAGTGAATCTTGAGAATTCAAAACACCAAATTTGCTTTATGTGCAGATGTGGAGACCTCTTTTCACGACTCACAAAGTATGAAAACGCGCATGAAGAAGCTCATATAAAAACAATCACCATAATGAGGCCACCTATCAGACTCCCAAAGAAGAAAATTCCCAACGAAGAACTCATAGACAAGATTAAAAAGAACAAGAGGAAATCCAACGTTAAAAAAGACAGAAAATGCAGTAAATGAAAGAATTAACACTTAAAAGTGGTAAATATAGAATAATTTGAAAGAGCCTTTAAAATAAGTGTTTTTTTTAAAGTCCAGAGAAGGGACAAACCCAAAAGTTAAAAGCATGACATTATTTTAAAAATAACCAGATTTGAGGATGAAAAAGAAATTCTATAAATTAGAGTCATTGAGTTTTTTTAAGTTGATATAATGTTTAAATACTGAGCTAAGAGTGCCTCTTCTCCAAATGATCACAATGACCTCTCCAGCAAGGGCGCAGAGCTGGGCTAATGCTGAGATGGATGAACTGACAGAAATAGACTTCAGAAGGTAGGTAATAAACTTCACTGAGCTAAAGGTGTGTGCTTTCACCCAATGCAAAAAAGCTGAGAACCGCGATAAAACATTACAGGAACTGTTAACCGAAATAACCGGTATAGAGCAGACCATAAATGACCTAATGGAGCTGAAAAACACAACACAAGAACTTCATAATGCAACCAAAAGTATCAATACCTGAATAGGCCAATGGAGGAAAAAAAATTCAGAGACTGAATATTACATTGCTAAAAGAAGACAGGAAGACAACATTAGAGAAGAAAAGAATGAAAAGGAATGAACAAAACCTCTGAGAACTATGGGATTATATAAAAAGGCCAAACCTACACCTGGTTAGGATACTGAAAGAGATGGGGAGAATGGAACCAAGCTGGAAAACATACTTCAGAATATCATCGAGGATAATTTTCCCAACCTATCAAGAAAGGACAACATTCAAATTCAGGAAATCCAGAGAACCCTAGTAAGATACTCCATGAAAAGATTAACCACAAGACACAATCATCAGATTCTCCCAGATCAAAATGAATGAAAACATGTTAAGGACAACCAGACAGAAAGGCCAGGTCACCTGCAAAGGGAAGCCCATGAGACTAACAGCAGAACTCTCAGCAGAATCCCTACAAGCCAGAAGAGATTTGGGGCCAACATTCAACATTCTTAAAATAATTTCCAACCAGGAATTTCATATCCGGCCAAACTAAGCTTCATAAGAGAAGGAGAAATAAATGCTTTCCAGACAAGCAAATGCTGAGGGAATTCACCACCACCAGGCCTGCCTTGCAAGAGCTCCTGAAGGAAGGAAGCATTAAATATGGGAAGGAAAAACCATTATCAGCCACCACAAAAACACACTGAAGCACACAGACTGATGACAGTATGAAGCAACTACATTAACAAGTCTGAAAAATAACCAGCTAGCATCATGATGGCAGGATCGAATTCACACATTGCAATATTAACCACAAATGTAAATGGGCTAAATGCCCCAATTAAAAGACACAGAATGGCAAGCCCAATAAAAAGTCAAGATCTATTGGTGTGCTGCACTCAAGACCCATTTCACATGCAAAGACACATATAGCTCAAAATAAAAGGACGAAGGAAAATTTATCAACCAAATAGAAAGCAGAAAAAAGCAGGGGTTGCAATTCTCGTTTCTGATAAAACAGACTTTAAAGCAACAAATACCAAAAAAGATACAGAAGGGTGCTACATAATGGTAAATGGTTCAATTCAGCAAGAAGAGATAACTTTCCTAAATATATATTTATCCAATATAGGAACACCCAGGTTTATAAAACAACTTCTTAGAGACATACAAAGAGACTTAGACTCCAACACAATAACAGTGGGAGATTTTAACACCCCACTATCAACATTAGACAGATTATTGAGACAGAAAATTAACAAAGATATTCAGACTTGAACTCAGCTCTGGATCAAGAGGACTTGATATACAGAACTCTCCACCCAAAACCAACAGAATATGCATTCTTGTTGGCACCACAAAGCACACAGCACTTTAAAATGGATCACATAATTGAAGTAAAACATTTCTCAGCTAATACAAAAGAATTGAAATCAAAGAGACTCTCAGACAACAGTGGAATCAAATTAAAACTCAAGATTAAGAAACTCACTCAAAACCACACAACTATAAAGAAATTGAACAACTACTCCTGGGTTTTAGTAGGAGTAGTTGTTCTACTCCTGCTATAGGAGTAAAACAACTCCTGGGTCAATAATGAAATTAACACAGAAATCAAAAAGTTCTTTGAAACTAATGAGAAAAAAGAGACAACACAGCAGAATCTCTGGGATGCAAATAAAGCTGTATGAAGGGGGAAAATTTAAAGCACTAAATGCCTACATCAAAAAGCTAGAAAGATCTCAAATTGACATCCTAACATCACAACTAAAAGAACCAGAGAACCAAGTGCAAACAAACCCCAAAGCTAGCAGAAGACAAGAAATAACCAAGATCAGAGTGGAACTGAAGAAGATAAAGACACATAAAATCCTTCAAAAAATCAACAAATTCAGGAGGTGATTTTTTGAAACAATAAAATAGATTGCTAGCTAGACTAATAAATAAGAAAACAGAGAAGAATCAAATAGACACAATAAAATAAAAAGATAAAAGGAATATGATCACTGACCCCACAGAAATGCAAACAACCATCAGAGAATACTATAGACACCTCTATGCAAATAAACTAGAAAATCTAGAAGAAATAGATAAATTCCTGGAAACATACATCCTTTCAAGACTGAACCAGAAAGAAGTTAAAACTCTGAAAAGACCAATAATGAATTCTCAAATTGAAGCAGTAATAAATAGCCTACCAACAACAACAACAAAAAGCCCAGGACCAGACGGATTTATAGCTGAATTCTATCAGAGGCACAAAGAAGAGATGGTACCATTTCTTGTGAAACTATTCCAAAGAATTAAAAAGGAAGAACTCCTTCCTTACTCATTTTTTGAGGCCAGCATCATCCTTATACCAAAACCTGACAGAGATATAACAAAAAAAGGAAAACTTCAGGCCAATATCCCTGATGAACATTATTCTATATATCTAGAAAACCCCATCATCTCAGTCCAAAAGCTTTTTATGCTAATAAGCTACTTCAGCAGAGTCTCAGGATACAAAATCAATGTGCAAAAATCACAAGCATTTATATACATTCACAACAGACAGGCAGAGAGCCAAATCATGAATAAACTCCCATTAACAATTGCCATAATGAAAATAAAATATATAGAAATACAATTAACAAGAGAAGGGAAAGACCTTTTCAAGGAAGACTACAAACTACTGCTCAAGGACTTACAAATGGAAAAATATTCCATGCTTATGGATAGGAAGAATCAATATCGCAAAAATGGCCATACTGCCCAAAGTAATTTATAGATTCAATGCTATTTAAATTAAACTACCATTGACATTCTTCACAGAATTAGGGGATAAAAACTTTTTTAAAATTCATATGGAACTAAGACAACCCTAAGCATAAAGAACAAAGCTGGAGTAATCACACTTCAAACTAAACTACAAGGCTAGTACCCAAAACAGCATGGTACTGGCACAAAGAAACACAGAGCAATGAAACAGAATAGGGAACCCAAAAATAAGACTGCACACCTACAACCATCTGATCTTCAGCAAACATGACAAAAACAAGCAATGGGGAAAGGATTTTCTAGTTAATAAATGGTGCTGGGAGAACTGGCTAGCCATAAGCAGAAAATTGAAACTTCCTTACACCTTGTACAAAAATTAACCCGAGATTGATCAAAGACTTAAATGTAAAACCCAAAACTACAAAAAGCCCTAGAAGAAAATCTAGGCAATTCAATTCAGGACATAGGCACGATCAAAGATTTCATGATGAAAATGTCAGAAGTAATTGCAACAAAAGCAAAAATTGATGAGTGGATGTAATTAAACTAAAGAGCTTCTGCACAGCAAAAGAAACTATCATCAGAGTGAACAGACAATTTATAGAATGGGAGAAAATTTTTGCAATCTGTCCATCTGACAAAGGTCTAATATCCAGAATCTACAAAAAACCTAAACAAATTTATAAGAAAAAAATAAATAACCCATTAAAAAGTGGGCAAAGGAAATGGATACTTCTCAAAAGAAGACATTTATGTGACTAACAAACATATGACAAAAAGCTCAACATCACTGATCATTAGAGAACTGCAAATCAAAACCACAATGAGATACCATCTTATGCCAATCAGAACAGAGGATTATTTAAAAAAGTCAAGAAACAACAGATGCTGGTGAGTCTGCAGAGAAATAGGGACACCTTTACAATGTTGGTGGGAATATAAATTAGTTCAACCAATGTAAAAGGCAGCGTGGCAATTCCTTAAAGATCTAGAACCAGAAATACCATCTGACCCTCATTACTGGGTATATACTCAAAGGAATATAAATTATTCTATTATAAAGATACATGCACACATAGGTTTACTGCAGCACTATTCACAATAGCAAAGACATGGAATCAACTTAAATGCCCATCAATAATAGACTGGATAAAGAAAATGTTTTACATATATAACACGGAATACTATGTGCCCATAAAAAGGAAAGAGATCATGTCCTTTGCAGGGACATGGATAAAGCTGGAAGCCATTATCCTCAGCAAACTAATCCAGAAACAGAAAACCAAAACACCACATGTTCTCACTTATAAGTGGGAGCTGAACAATAAGATATAAACACAAGGAGGGAAAAAAACACACACTAAGGCTTTGGGGGAGTGTAGGAGATGCGATAGCATCAGGGTAAATAGCTAATGCATGAGGGGCTTAATACCTAGGTGAGGGGTTAAGTACAGTAAATCACCATGGCACATGTTTACCCATGTAACAAACCTATACATCTTGCACATGTGCCCTGGAACTTAAAATAAATAATATATTTAAAGGCTTTTGCATCTTAAATTTTAAAAAGTGGGCTAGACAGTTACTAAGAGAGAATAAGTGTGGAAAATAGAGCCCAAATACTTACAACACAGAAGTAAAGCAAAGGAAACATGGACAGAAGTGGGGTGTTTAAGTCTAAATCCTGTTGGTAATGGATAGGGCAATCTAACCTTAACAAATCCTGTGACATCAGGAGACAGGCTGGCTGCTGAGTAATAACCTGTTAATTCAAATATCCTGAGAAGAAAGCACTGGGAAATGCAGTTGGTCCCTGGTACCCCGTATCAAATTGAACTTGGTGATCTCACCAACCTGCTTCATTGATCAGTGTCCAGAAAACCCTTTCCACATGTTTCCTTCTCTTGTCTTGGCTATATTGTTAGTCCTATCTGCTGCTTCTTTCCGCTTGATACTTTAGATGTCAAATCCATAGGCTTGAGTTACAACTACAAAGCCATAATTTAAACCTTCCTTTAAATTCACCTAGAAGGATAGACTGCCTGAGTGTGTCCATGAATGCTGGGTTTCAGGGCTGGATTCCATGGACCATGGTTTGTCCTGTTGCAGCAGTTCTCAGTTTCATCTAACATAAAGATGAAATGGCACATTCTCTGAGCATTTGTTTATCTGAAAAAAACTGTTTATTTCCTTCATTCATGAAGCTTAGTTTTGCTAGATACAAAAATTCTTAGTTTACAATTGTTTTGTTTAAGGAGGCTAAAGATAGGACCCCATAAAACCAGCTCCTACGGTTTTATGTCTCATATTTTTACTCTCTTTAATGAGTCTCAAATATTCTACCTAGGCATACATGCCTCTGAAAGAAATTATGTGCCCAAGACTATTTAGGAAGTCAGTGTATTTTTTTTTTTTTTTGCAAGACTGGCACAATATAAAATGACCCAAAACTTGGAGTCAGATAGTCACCTAAGTAAGGGCCAGGCGACATTTTAGAAGGAAAAAATCAAAGAAAGCAAGAGGCAGCATCTGGTATCTATCAGTCTGCTTGCCAAGAGGAGGCAGGGAGCCTGTGAAGATGCAGAGATGCAGGATTATAAGCATTAGAACCAAGAACATTGAATTGTTCTACTCTGAAGATGCTCAAAAGATGTTAAGAGTGGCAGCAGTGTATTAGAACTAACAACATGCATCACTTTAGGACAGGTGACTGGGATCCAAATAAGAGTCAACAAGCACCCAGCAAGCATACCACTAAATTACTCTTTCTTGGCAAAAATAGGGGTAATTAATGCATCACAAAAACTTCACATGATCCCAATATATACAATTCAGGGAGCATGAAGAGTGATAGGGAAGTTAGGTACACCTAGGTGTACACATTGTTCAAGATGAGCTTTTTATTTTTTTTTTTTTTTTTTGGTGGGAGAACTGGAGCTCACAGCCCAGTACTCCAGATAGCCATTGTCAATCAAGCAACACAACTGTGCTACATGACATTAAGTTGCCAAGCAGGATGGATCCAGCTCTAATCTGATAATGTAGAAAAATACAACCAGCAAGTGAATGTGACTTTAGATAGAATACCTCTTTGAAAATCAAAGCAAAGAAAACATATTGTCAATTGGAAAGGGGAATTACAAAAACTGAAAATATTCCTTACACTTTTATTGTATTTTTGAGTTTTAAAAATGATTTCCCAAGCATGCTCTCATTATATCCTTCCAACAACTTTGTGGTAGGTACAGAAGTGTTATCTCATTTTGTTGTTAAGCAAACCAAGAGAGAGAAAGCATCTATGAACGGTCAAAACTTCGAAGATTTAGCAAATGATTCCACATGGCTGGGGAGGGCTCAGAGTCATGACAGGAGGGGAAAGGCAAGAGAAGAAAAGTTCAGCTTTAAGAATGATGTTTTGTCTACCCAGATTCTCTGCCCAGCTTATTAGAAAAAAAGAGGGGAAAGGAAATAAAACAATACTGAAATGTGTTATTCCCCACTTCAATCAGATCTCCATACAAGTGTCACCTCAGAAGAGACACTGGGACTTAAAACGGCAGACTGAGGCTTTTCACCCTCCACCCCTCTCCCTGCCTTCTTTTTCTTCTGGCATCTGTGACCTTCTGATGTACTGTTGGTACTGCTGTTATCTTTTATTTTCCTCGGTGGAGTGTAAACATCTTGAGAGTTTGAACTTTTTCCACTCTATTCACAGATGTATGTCTAGTACCTAAAACAATGTTTTAAGAAGTGGATAAACATGTGTTAAATGGATGAATGAGTGACTTGAGGGGCTTCTATGTGCCAACTCTTTTAGGCAGTATATTAGTTTGTTTCATACTGCTGATAAAGACATCCCTGAGACTGGGAAGAAAAAGAGATTTAATTGGACTTACAGTTCCACTGGCTGGGGCAGCCTCAGAATCATGGTGGGAGGCAAAAGACACTTCTCACACGGCAGTGGCAAGAGAAAATGAGGAAGAAGCTAAAGCAAAACTCCTGATAACCCCGTCAGATCGACTTATTCACTATCATGAGAATAGCATGGGAAAGAGCAGCCACACGATTCAGTTACCTCCCCATGGGTCCCTCCCACAACATGTGAGAATTCTGAGAGATATAATTCAGGTTGAGATTTGGTTGGGACACAGCCAATCCATATCATTCTGCCAATGGCCCCTCCAAATTTCATGTCCTCACACTTCAAAACCAACCATGCCTTCCCAATAGTGCCCCAAAGTCTTAACTCATTTCAGCATTAACCAAAAACTTCATAGTCCAAACTCTCGTCTGAGACAAGGCAAGTCCCTTCCACCTATGAGCCTGTAAAATCAAAAGTAAGCTAGTTATTTCCTAGATACAATAGGGGTACAGGTATTAGGCAAACACAGCCATTCCAAATGGAAGAAATTGACTAAAACAAAGGGGCTACTGGGCCCATGCAAGTCCAAAAACCAGTTGAGCAGTCAAACTTTAAAGCTCCAAAATGATCCCCTTTGACTCCTGGCCTCACATCCAGGTTATGCTAATGCAAGTGGTGTGTTCCCATGGTCTGGGCAGCTCCACTCCTGTGGCTTTGCAGGGTACAACCTTCCTCCCAGCTGCTTTCCTGGGCTGGTATTGAGTGACTGCAGCTTTTCCAGGTACTACGGTTCAAGCTGTTGGTGGATCTACCATTTTGGGGTCCGGAGGACGGTGGCCCTCTTCTCACAGCTCCACTAGGCAGTGCCCCAAGAGGGATTCTGTGTGGGGGCTCCAACCCCACATTTCCCTTCTGCACTGCCCTAGCAGAGGTTCTCCATGAGGGCCCCGCCCCTGCAGCAAACTTTTGCCTGGGAACCCAGACATTTCCATACATCTGAAATCTAGGCAGAGGTTCCCAAACCTCAATTCTTGACTTCTGTGCACCCACAGGCTCAACACCACGTGGAAGCTGCCAAGGATTGGGGTTTCCACCCTCTGAAGCCACAGCCTGAGCTCTACATTGGCCCCTTCGAGCCACGGCTGGAGTGGCTGGGACATAGGGCGCCAAGTCCCTAGGGTGGACACAGTAGTGGGACCCTGGGACCAGCCCACAAAACCACTTTTTTCTTCTGGGCCTTCAGGCCTGTGATGGAAAGGGACGCTGTGAAGGTCTCTGACATGGTCTAGAGACATCTTCCCCATGGTCTTGGAGATTAACATTAGGCTCCTTGCTAGTTATGCAAATTTCTACAGCCAGCTTGAATTTCTCCTCAAAAAAATTGGTTTTTCTTTTCTACTTCATTGTAAGGATGCAAATTTTCTTAACTTTTATGCTCTGTTTCCCCCTTAAAATGGAATGCTTTTAATAGCACCAAAGTCACCTTTTGAATGCTTTCGTGCTTAGAAATTTTTTCCACCAGAAACCCTAAATCATCTTTCTCAAGTTCAAAGTTCCGCAAATCTCTAGGGCAGAGAGGCAAACTGCTGCCAGTCTTTTTGCTAAAACATAACAAGACTCATCTTTGTTCTCCTTCCCAACAAGTTCCTCATCTCCACCTGGGAGCACTTCAACCTGGACCTAATTGTTCATATCACTATCAGCATTTTTGTCAACGCCACTGAATGAGTCTCTAGGAGGTTTCACACTTTTCTACATTTTCCTGTCTTCTTCTGAGCCCTCCAAACTGTTCCAACCTCTGCCTGTTACCCAGTTCCAAAGTCACTTCCACATTTTCAGGTATCTTTTCAGCAGCACACCACTCTATTGGTACCAATTTACTGTATTAGTTAATTTTCATGCTGCTGATAAAGACATAGCCGAGACTGGGAAGAAAAAAGAGGTTTAATTGGACTTACTGTTTCACGTAGCCAGGGATGCCTCTGAATCATGGCAGGAAGCAAAAGACACTTCTTACATAGTGACAAGAGAGAAAGAGGAAGAAACAAAAGCCGAAACCCCTGATAAACCCATCAGATCTCGTGAGACTTATTCACTATCACGAGAATAGCACAGGAAAGACCAGCCCCCATGATTCAATTACTTCCCTCTAGCTCCCTCCCATAACACGTGGGAATTCTAGGCAATACAATGCAAGTTGGGATTTGGTGGGGACACAGCCAAACCCTATCAGGCAGTTAATGTTATCAGCCTATTATAAGGAACCAGATCGCTGAACAATAAAGAAAGGATGTGCCACGTCTTCTGAGGTCAGATCCAAATGGCTAAGACAATCATAACCATGTTTTAAACAAAGCGTATTTGTGGGTCTGTTTCATGGATTATGAAGTAGAGGAGAGCTGAGTGTGTTATGGTTAATTTGTGGGGGTAGATTGTTCTGCAAATGAGACTAAGACCATTTTCTTCTCTCACTGATTCTCAAGAGGAAGCTTACGCCAGAAAAAAGAAAATCTTATTTGTATGGACTGTGAGATTATCTCTGGCTACTAAAAGTTGAAACACTAAACTACTGAGAATTAATCGCCAAACTTTTGCTACATAGACTAGAAAGTTAAAAGGTACCATGGTGTAAAAGAATAAGCATGGATTTGGACTTAAGACATATGTGGTCCTGAAATCCGCCTACTAATAAATGTGTAAACTGAGCTACTCTCTGTAAAATGGCAGTAAGGAGGTGCTGTAAGGGCTAAATGAGATATTTCCTGTGACAGTATTTTGAAAATCAGAAAGAATTACACCAATGAAATTTGTATTTGTTCATTTGGAATCAAAGCAGAATAAGAATATTTTATCAATTACTTGCTTTTACGGTAAGAAGCAGGAAGAATTTAATTCAAGGTGAAAAAAATATAGAAGAATTTAGACTTAACCATTTTTTCTCTCTCTCTTCTGTCTGTCCTTCCCTATCTTCCTTCTCTCTCCCTTTTTTCTCTCTCTCTCCTCTTTCTCTCTCACACATGCTCATACACTCACAAATACACACTCACACACATGCAGTTTAACCCCCACAGCCACTGAGAGGGAAAAGGGCTGACTTCCACCAAACGTCCACCCACACACCTGAAACTTTCTGACCACCTGCCTCTAATATTGAATTCTTGGTTAATGAGCTCTTGTCTTCAGCCTCAAAAGAGTCAGACATTTTGTAAATATAATGACTTAGAATAAAACTTTTAGGACCTTGAACCCTTTTCCTGAATGCCAAAGCCACTACCAAGTCACCCCTCAGCTGTCACACAGGTTCCTAAGGAGAGTCTGAGCCCCACCCATTCCTGATCCCAAATCTCCTGGTGTCTATATTTTCAAATAGCAGAAATTTCAGTGTTTCCCTTAGAATTCAGAATCTTTCCAATTTATTTTTCTAAGCTACAGTTTGTCCCCTAAGATATATATATTTAAATTTTTTTAATAAAAGTTGGTCATGTCAGTCTGTTTTAGTCCAGGCTTCATAGAGAAAAGCTACAGCCTGAAATGACTGAAAAGGCTGTGCCCTATAAAAATGGCAAGCCACTCAAGACCTTGCATGTTCCCAGAGTGCCATCTAGCGACAAAAAGTTGAAATGACAGCCTCCAAATCTTTACTGACTTCTTTCTGCAAAAAGCCACGCAGAAAAAGCACACTTGTTCTTGCTCTTATCAGAGTATCAGACTATCAAATTAGATGATCACAGCACTCACGTACATAGTAAACTATGTGGGGTGGTTGTGGGAGTCAAAGAGTGTGTGTGTGTGTGTGTGTGTGTGTGTGTTTGGGACAGAAGGATGAATGGTTTAACTGCTTATTAAAGGAATCCCTCTGGATATGGTGTGTAAAACAGTCCTAACAGTATACAAGATGGAATCTGGAAAAGCAATAAAGATACCAGAACAATTCAAGCAAGTGCTGATGCTAGGTTACACTAGGGTGGCATTGGTGAGACCCTGGATATATTTTGAAAAGTAGCTGGCATGATTTGCTGAGGGGCTTCGTATAAAGTGAAAGAAAGAGGAGTCAAGGATAACTTTCAGGTTTTTAACCTGAACAGTTAAGAGAATCGTATTGTCATTTATCGAACTGGGACAGACTATGTGAATCTCAATCTACATAGTAATCCTAAAGATCTGTGTAAATAAAATCCTGTTTCCAGGGGTTTGGACTGCACCATTAACTCAAGGCACCTTTCACTAAAATATGAGCTGATTGTTGTAGGGAAGATGGCTGAGGCTGTGCAGATGCATCCAAAGTACCATCAGATGTGACCAAGAGCTTTGAAGATTTTTCCTCAGCAACCATAGCACAGAAAAACATACAGGAGCCCTTTTACAAAGGCATGCCCAGCAAAATCAGCCTAGACCATAGCCCAATAGGTTAGTCTCAGTTCCCAGACTACAAGGGATTAAAAGAAAACAAACATGTAAATCCCGATAATATAACTCCCCACAGCCACTGAATGAACTATAGCCAGTATCCATGAAGCTGGTTAGTGGGCTTGTGTTTAGTGGCTTAGTTTTTGTCAGATTCTTGTCCAGGACACTTTTCACAGCTCCTTGGTACTTCACATTATTTCAGGTCAATTAAAAGTCCTCCTTCTCTTCATCTGACCTGTGATTATGACCTCAGTGTAATAGAGGTATTCTAGCAATGATGGGCCAGTTTGAAAACATGCCCTCCCTCGAAGTCTTATTGTTCTGTTTAAAGCTTAACTGCTCCCAGTAACATAGATGCCCTAGAAGTAGGTCAGTTGTGTTTTCCCCAGAAGAGCCTGCCTAAATAGCTTGCTCACTTCTTTGTGTTCCAGGCAGGGCTAGAGCATATGCTCTATCTGCAGAAGAGATAGGTTCAGATGTTCATTTGTTGTAACCTAGTATGTGCCTGTCACTACGCCAGATTCTCAGGCTAAATGGTGACCAAGACATCCCTCTTCCCAAAAATCCAATGAAAGAGAAAGCTAAAGAAAAACGAATCTTTAGAGAGGTGTGATGAGATTTGTAAGATATAATGAAATTATATTTGCTTCATATTCTAATTAGCACATAAACACTCATTAAATATTAGGTTCATCAAAAATATCAATTTAACATATTTTACCAAAATTTAAAAGAGAGGGGAAAGACTTGGCCTCCTCCCATCCCTGTTTCCCTCAGTAGTTGTCCATTCTCTCAGTAGCCCAGGGGTTTCAACTCCTCCTTTCCTATGTCTTCTGTGTTGTGTCAGTGGCCTGGTCCTTTGGTTTTATCTCTACAGTGTCTCTTTCACCTCCTCCTATCTGTTTTTGCTGACTCCTGTCAAATTCAGTGGCACCCCACTACCCTCTAAATCAAATAAAGTCCTCACCCAAATGGCAACCAAGGTCGTAGTAAAGCCACGTTTTCAGTCTCATGGCCCACAACTTCCCTAATCATCCTCTGTCCCAGCCAAACAGGATTCCCACTGATCCCAAAGCTACCTCCCGCTTTACTCTTGCCTTGCCACGACCAGAAATCCTTGTCATGCCATCTTAACCAGCAGAGGTTCTATTTCATTCTTTTATTTTTTTTAAGAGGCAGAGTCTCACTCTGTCACCCAGGCCGGAGTGTAATGACTCTATCATAGCTGACTGCACCCTTGAACTCCTGGGCTCAAGCCATCCTCCCTAATGACTCACCCTCCAGAGTAATTAGGACTACAAGCATGCCACCACACTTAAAAAATTAGAAGATTTTTTTCCTAATACTTTACTTTTTGTAGAGATGAAGTCTCCAGTATTGCACAGACTGGCCTCAAACTCCTGGTCACAAGCAATCCTCTGGCCTCAGCCTCCCAAAGCACTGGGGTTACATGCATGAGCCACTGCACCCGGCCAGTTCTATTCATTTTGAAGACCCAATCTCCTCCATGAAACCTTTCCTTATTTCCCCATTCAGATGTTGTATTTTTCTTTTTTGAATCTGCCTAGAATTTTCTTGAAATGGCTATTTCATTATTTCAAGTCTTACAGTTATTTAATTAGTTTTCAACTCCTACCCACCAAATTGTAAATTTCTTAAGGGTAAGTACTATGTTTCATTTATAAGAGGAAGTAAAGCAGTGATTAACAGCACAGGCTACAAATCCAAATTATCTGGGTTTAATTTTTGGCTCTGCCACTTGCTAACTGAGTGAAAATTGGCAAGTTACTTAGCTTCCTTGTACCTCATTTTTTTAATCCATAGATTTTCTATATTTTAAAGAGTTAATGCATGAAAAATTGGGATCAGTGCCCAGAACATAGAATGACAGATATTAAGGTGACTTTTCCTCTCATGGTTTTGGTTGATACATAAAGACAATAGATGCTATATTTCAAAGTAAAGCAATCACACAGGATTTACTAAACAGATGGCCGACTTAGCTTGCAACACTTAGCTGACCACCCACCTCCAGCTATAAAAATGTTTGGAGAAATTTAAAAGGAAGACAATGAAGACAGAGTTTTTGCAATGAATAGCTGGTAAGCTGATATGCCAAGTGACAAGAACAAGATGCCAGATGTTTTTTCTCAAGTCCACATTGGAGGACTCCAAGGAGACCACTCAGAGAACTCATGAGTTCCCCACAGTGACTGGTATAAGTTGCCCATCTGAAAAATCTGAAGCCCAGCATTTATTCTTGCCAGGAGCTGATGACAGATGAATCAAAAGAGAATAAGTTGCATTGGTGAGACAGTAGACTCAGTGTCTGTGAGGGTAGAGAAGAGTGATCCTTGGAAGACAAGTGGGATTGGAGGGCTCAGTGGAGAGAGCGAGAAAGCCAAGCAGCACTGGATTTTCTTAGGTCTAGCCTGAGAAGACCACCTGGAGAGGTAAATAGACCTTAGCAGAGAAGAGCTGAAGGTACCACTGGATGGCCAAGGGCTGAGGAAGGATTAGCAACAAGTTTTTAAAAAGCACATCACCCACACCAAGGGAACTGTAGGTAAGAGGCTCCAGCTATTGCAGGAGGACAGGATGAATGGGTAGACTACAAAGAATCTACAAAATCCAGTCAGCCTACACACCTACCTTCCCCTAAGAGGAAGAGTTCTGCTTGTAACAGTTCTGGCCAGGTAAGCACATTACTGTTCCCCTTTCTCTTCTGGTCAAGCCAACCCTGGGGGTTCAGAAACTACAGTTAGCAAGATGACTGAAGGAGAAAGGGAAACATCAGAGGAGAGAAAGCCAACCACATTCCTGTCTCCAACTGCTTCTTTTCCTCCTGTCAAGCCTGAGATGGAGGAGGATAAACCTCAATGTCAAATAAAGTTCAACATGTTTACTACAGCAGAGGAAATTTTATTTACCTGTCTTACCTAAACATAACCAATGACTTGGAGGGGTAGAGAGAAACAAAAGCCAAGTTCCTTTATAATTGCATCCCGTAAGTCATGCTTATTCAAGGTTATAGTTAAGCCAAGCTAACTAAATACCCAAGAAGTGTTAACTGTTTGTATCATTTTTGTTCCCCCCTGTGTTTTACAGTGTCTTGAACATAACAGGTGTTTGTTTATTCAACATTCAAGCAGTCAGTGAGTACTGCTGTATGCAAGTATATTGGCTAGGAACTGGAAATTGAGGAATGACAATGACACTGCCTCTGTCCTCAACAAACAAAAAGACTAATGAACTAATAACAGGTCACTTTAAAAAATGAAAATATAGAGCATGAAGTGTTCTGTAGATATGCACAAAGTGCCATTGGGACAGAAAAAGGAATGACTAATGTCTGGCATGATGGGGAAATGACACATGAAAGAAACAGTTGAGCTGCTCTAGACTTGCTTATTAACTTTCAACTATTTACCTTTTGCTACCTTGAAAATATTCAGATTTAGAGGGGCAGGAAATTTGGATGCTCCATGTGGTGAAGGCCAAGGAAATGGTGGAAAAAAGCTGAATTTCTGTCTTCCAATGTGCCCAGAGTAGGACTGTAGCTCTCAGACTCACAGCTGGGCACAGGGCCGGGACAAGCCATTGGCTCCTGCAGCAGAAGCAGCCTCACCAGCAGGAGACCACGTATGGGGTGGCCTGGATAGCACCTCCTTTTGTGCACCCAGAAGCACGACCCTACTCAACGTTCTGAAATTTTATAAAGAGCAATTTATTGCTCCAGAATTTAAAATGCAAACACTGCTGAAGAGGTAATACATTATTACCTTTACATTTATATTTTAGCATTAGGAATTGTTAGACTATTTCCTGAGGGCAAGTTCTGATACAGAAAAGAGGGAAAATGCAGTATATCCCAGGGTACCAAGAAGAATAAAAAGAGCACTTTTCTGAAGTTTTCCAGAAGACATACTCTAAGACTATAAGATTTACATATACGAGGTTTATAAGTGATTGCCTTACAGAACAAGACCTGTGAAGGAAGATTGGGCAGAGATGGAGTTAACTGACCACGGTTCCAACAGAGGCTTCAGCAGATCCTACCAGAAGCTCTAGAACTGGTATAGCCCTTCAACATTATCCCAATTGAGGTAACGGCACCAGGCTTTTGTACCCAGCATTAATTAAGGTCTTCGTTGTGAAGGAGGGCCTGAGGGGACATGACAGCTCTAACACCTTGGAAGTTAGCAGAATGTACAAAACAGAAATTATGTCTATAGCTGAACACAAACTTGCAGTACTCTGTCATTTAGCTCATCCCTATTTCTCCAGTCATTTGAAGTCCTTCCAGTATTAACTGTAGCTTCTCCTAGATCCTGAACATTCAAGTCTCTCCTCAAGAAAACAAGAAATGTTATTTACATATCACAGAAATCACCATGCTGTCTCAGTTTCCCCAGTGAGCTTGGGAGAGCTCCTCAGGAAATCAAAGAGAAAATGACTCTGGGATTAACATAAACATTAAGCATAAGGCTTTTTGGCTCCTCTGCTCAGAAGTACCCTTCTGAGGACTGACCCATGACTTTCCAGGGAACAGCTGGTGCTCAAAATGCCTTCTTATACATCACCAACATGCTTTTAAGTTTTTATTTCTAATCCTACAGGCCCCTGGATGTAGTTAAGAGGCTGCATGGGCCAGAAATTCCCATTTTTACATATTACGGTTCTCTAATGCCAGGAAATTTGCCCACTCCATGGGCCAACTCTATTGGGCTTGGCAGAAGCTGATATCCAAAGCCCCTCTGTGGATAAACAATGCCTGCATCCATTTGTTTGCCAAGTAAACATTTCCTCTGTGCCTACTATGTGCCAGGAAATGTGCTTGGCACTAGGAATAAAGAGATAAGCAAGACAGTGCCGGCATTCTAGGACCTTGAAACGTTCTCATAGAAAAGCGATAGTGAGACTCAATGCTATCAAGCAGGGCACTCCCGACTTGTTGGACAGGAAACCATGCAGCAGGCCAAGGTAATTCATTCTTCCAACAACTCACTGAACTCTGCCAAATTATACTATCATCCCTCGCCAAAAACTCAGCAGGCAAAATTATTACCAAGCAGTGATGTGATCCCTCTGAAATAGGACAATATTTAAACTCCTCTTGTGTTGGCAGGGGGTTCTTTGTGAGTCTTATAATTGGCTCTGTGATGGTGATTTTCCATTCTCAAAACTATAAAGTAAGTTGTACCTACATGCCAGACCCTTTTCCCAGGCCAGGCCAAGCCACTGGCGCCTGCTCCAGTTTAAGCAAAAGCACTGGGATTTGGCAGTGTCTGACGAGCAGCACTCCCATGTCTCAAACTTTGGCTCCCCAGGAGAAGGAATTAGGATGTGCAGCTGCCTGTTCATCTTTCCTACTTTTCCATCAATAATTAATCTGTAGTTCTAAACAATATAATAAAGGCCACCGAAAAGGTAATTTTGAGCTATCCAGATCACCAAGATTGAACATTAAAATTGCTAAAAATCCCCCATTCTCAGAAGCAAATTTTTTAAGTCCTTTTTTATTTCCAGATGTGTTGTTAAAGAAATGGCTAAGTAGCTTTTATAAGTTAGGCCTATCAATTACCAAATTCTACAAGTATTCACTGGGGGCTACTCTTGGTAATTTGGGTGTGCTAAGCGCACAATAGGAAGTGAGACCAGCTAGTTCAGATGAAGCCAAATGATGAAAGCTCACGGAAACCAGGGTAAATGATTTACACTTGATTCTCTAGAAGGTGAAAAGCTCAAGTGATCCACCTGCCTCAGCCTTCCAAAGTGCTGAGATTACAGGCATGAGCCACCATGCCCAGACTCTCCCTCCTTCTGAGTCTCCAATGTCCATTATACCACTGTCCACCTTTGTGTAACCACAGCTTAGCTCCTACTTATAAATGAGAGCATGTAATATTTTATTTTCCATTCCTGAGTTACTTCACTTAGTAATGGCCTCCAGTTCCATCCAAGTTGCTGCAAAAGACATTATTCATTCTTTTTTATGGCTGAGTAGTATTCCATGGTATGTATATATGCCACATTTTCTTTTTTCTCTCATCAGTTGATGGTCATTTAGGTTCATTCTGTATCTTTGCAATTAAGAATTGTGCAGTGATAAACACACATGTGTGGGTGTCTTTTTGAAATAATTTATTTTCCTTTGGGTAGATACACTGTAGTGAGATTGTTGGATCAAATGGTGGATCTATCTTTAGTTCCTTGAGAAATCACCATACTGTTTTCCACAGAGATTATACCAATTTACATTTCCACCAGCAGTGAATAAGCATTCCTTTTTCACCACATCTACACCAACATCTATTGATTTTTGACATTTTAAGAAAATGACCATGCCAGGCATGGTGGCTCATGCCTGTAATCCTCACACCAGTAATCCCAGCACTTTGTAAGGCCAAGGCAAGCAGATCACCTGAGGTCAGGAGTTCAAGACCAGCCTGACCAACATGGTAAAACCCTGTCTCTACTAAAAATACAAAAATTAGCTGGGCGTGGTGGTGTGAGCCTGTAATCCCAGCTACTTGGAAGGCTGAGGCAGAAGAATTACTTCAGCCCAGGAGGCAGAGGTTGCAGTGAGCTGAGATGGTGCCATTGCACTCCAGCCTGAGCAACAGAGGGAGACTCTGTCTCAAAACAAACAAAAGGAAGGACCATTCTGGTGGGGTGAAGTGGTATCTCATTGTAGTTTGCATTTCTCTGATGATCAGTGACGTTGAGCATTTTTTCATGTTTGTTGGCCATTCATATACCTTCTTTCAAGAATTGTTTATTAATGTCCTTTGCCCACTTTTTGATGGGATTATTTGTTTTTTCTTGCTGATTTTTTTGAGTTTTTGTAGATTCCGGATATTAGTCCTTTGTCTGATGCATAGTTAGCAAATATTCTCTCCATTCTGTAGGTTGTCTATTTGCTCTGATGATTAGTTCTTTTGTTGTGCAAAAGCTTTTAGTTTCATTAGGTTCCATTTGTTTATTTTTGTTTTTGTTGCATTTGCTTTTGGGGTCTTCATCACGAATTCCTTGCATAAGCCAATGTTCAAAAGAGTCTTTCCTAGGTTTTCTTCTAGTATGTGTATGGTTTCAGGTCTTAGAGTTAAGACTTTGATCCATCTTGAGTTAATTTTTGTATATGGTGAGAGATAAGGATCCAGTTTCATTCTTCTACATGCAGCTCTCCAATTTTTCCTGCACTATTTAATGAATAAGGTGGCCTTCCCCCAATTTATGTTTTTGTATGCTTTGTCAATGATCAGTTGGTTATAAGCATTTGCCTTTATTTTTGAGTTCTCTATTTTGCTTCATTGGGTTATATGTCTACTTTTATACCAGTGCCAGGCTATTTTGATTACTATAGCCTTACAGTAAATTTGAAGTCAGGTAATGTGATGCCTCCAGATTTGTTCTTTTTATTCCTAGGCATTTTTGGTAGCTATTATAAAAGGGATCGAGTTCTTGATTTGATTCTCAGCTTAGTCACTGTTGGTATATAGCAGTGCTACTGAATTCTGTATATTGATTTTATAACCTGAGGCTTTTCTGAATTTATCCAATCTAGGAGTCTTTCGGAGGAGTCATTAGGGTTTTCTAGATATAAGATCATGTCATTGGCAAACAGAACTTGTTTGACTTCCTCTTTTCCTATCTAGATGGCTTTTATTTCTTTCTCTTGCCTGATTGCTCTGGCTAGGACTTCCACTTGGCACTGTTTTAATCTCTTTCACATGAACTCACTTGATCAATCCCCATAATACCATATGAGGTTAATATGATTAGTGTCATATTGACACTCAAATACAGATGATATATTGTTACTATCTCCATGTTACAGATAATGCACAGCAAGTTTTAATAACTTGCTAAATTTGCCCAACTAATTAGTAGCAGAGCCATGACTGGAACCCTGAAAATGTACTGGCTCTGAAAGTGTACAAATTTACAACCATATCGCCTGAAAAGATGTTTTTTAGTTATGCGTATGGACTAAGGAAACGTGGTAACCAAATTCATTGTAGGATCTTGGATTGGAACCTGGAACAGAAAAAGGACAGTCATAGAAAACTGAGGAAATACAAATGAAGTCAGTACTTAGTTATGAGTATTGTACTTATGTCACTTCCTTAATTTTAACAAATGTAGCATGGTTATGTAAGATGGTAACATGAAAGGAAGCAGGGTGAAAGGTATAGGGGAACTAGCTATACTATCTTAGCAGCATTTCTGTAAAGTTTACATTATTTCAAAATAAGTATTTTTTAAGGTCTATATAATCATAGCTGCCAAGCATGACTACAATTTCAGAAAGATGCTTCTGTGAGAGAAAATGCTCACTGGTTTTCAAATTCTGGTCTGTCCTTGTGCTTCACTAGCCTAACACCATACCCCAGTGCCTGGTCACATCTCAACAACCAATTGATATTCCTGATATTTCAGAGGAATCTACAGATTGAGATCCCTTTGCAAGAGAAAGAATAAAAATCTAACTCATCTTTTAATAAAATAATAGCAAATATCTCTGTTGCCTAAACATACTGGAACCACTGATCCTCCTCTCATATCCAAATTAAATGTTAGAATTCAAGAAGGAATAAACAGTAAGTACTTTACCTATTCTTCCAAGATGTTAAAATTCTTTTTAGATGTGTCTACCCTGCACCTGCCAAATGAATTATTGAATATATGAGGATGACTCTAAGCCAGAGCTACTGATCAGTGAAATTGGCTGCAATGGGTGGAAGAGCTGCACTGCTGAGAACTCCAACAAATGACAACATCACTCAAAGCCTGCAGGATTCTGCTGTGAAAACATTA
Organism: Cebus imitator; assembly: GCF_001604975.1. Classification (NCBI taxonomy): domain Eukaryota; kingdom Metazoa; phylum Chordata; class Mammalia; order Primates; family Cebidae; genus Cebus; species Cebus imitator. Next base: position 424,220 of record NW_016107457.1, read on the forward strand.
CATTACTTAGATGCCTGGATGCATAAGGCTCAGGGGAAAGGTTACTTTTGGAGCCTCATGAAACTTCTATACGATGCTGGGTCTATTGCTCACCAATGAAATAAGGAAGAAGTATGGCCTAACTATGGAACTAGACTTTATCAGGATGCTGTTACATCGAAGCCCATTCTCTTAAAAAATAAAACCTTGAAGTATTTTGTTATTTACCTTTTGAGAACTATCTAATTTCACAGTCTTATATTTAATCAACATCATAAGCAGACTCTAGAGGCAAAGCCAATGTCATAAATGTGTGCATAACTCTAAAGTGGCAAATTATAACATCTAGCGGGAGTTAATGAAGGATTAAATGGATAGGGTTTCTCCTCAACTTTATAATCCTGAGAGGCACTCTAGAGATCATAAGCCTAGCCCCTAGGAAAAAAAATGTTGATCCATAACTGCTCATTTTGCTTTCAAATTAGGACAGTTAAAGGCACACATTGTGGTTCAGAGCCCCGGATATCTGTGAGATCTCCTACAGCCACGTACAAGTATTTATTTTTATGTGAAACTAAAGACTTCTTACTTGTAACATGCTATGTCAGTTATGAAAAGGTCTTAAATCATCTTCCCTAGAAGCAGGCCCTGAGATTAGAACTCTTGTAAAAATTATTCATTAAGGAAGTACTTCTAATAGTAACCAATAAGGGAATGGGAGAAGCAAGACAAGAAAGTAGAAGAGGCCAGGCAAGGATAAAATTTCAGACAAAGTTCCACAAAGGGTAGCTTTAGTTTGATTCCATGGGGGAACGCAGAAGCATAAGCTGTGCTTCTGAATGTGTCCAGATTCAAGGCAAGATTTCTGGACTTTTGTGCTGACTATGAACCAGTCAGTCATTGGCTAAAGGCCACCCTGGGTGCATGTTGATTTCCAGGCATTTCTGCACAACCAGGCAAAGCAGCTCTAGTATTTGAGGGTAGGCCTCCAAAGAGGATCCTAGGTTTAGATCAACAGAAGACAGGGAGGGATGTACAGAAAGGAAAAATTATGCTAGAGGCTCTAGGCAAAGCTAGCACAACAATTTCTGTTGTCATGACAAAATTTGATATTCCTAGGATGCGTATTATAAAAGTTTACTGAAAAACACAATTCAGTACTTGCTAGCCACCTCATGTAGCTTGAATTCCCAAGTTTCTTATCAAAACCTAATGACCATTGTGTTGTTTTTTTATTGTTTTCAGTGTTGCTCCTTTCATTTTAAATTATAAAATAGTATTAGCTTTGTATCACTGCTATGGATTTAGTTTGTAGTGGTTTGCTTGGTGAACCCTATGGCATATGGTAAAGGATATTTACACCAACAGTGCTTTTGGCCTATAGTTTTCCAATATCTAGATTTTATAAATTATGTATATATCAGGAAGAATTACATGAATTATCATATGCCTATGGCTAAGGCATATGTTTATGTAATCTCTCAAAATATGTTTGTTCAGTCGCACATCAATATTATTAATATATTTCCCAAAAACTAGAACTTGGGTGAGGGCATGGTGCTAACAGGAACCCAGCATCTGTTGCCTCTTGAAGGTTTGAAGCCCACTCCTGAAGGACACCACGTTGAACCCCTGGCCACCAAGCTACCAATTCACCATCACCATCTGCATGAGGGGATATGCTGTCCACTCCATCAAGAAATCCATGTTTCTGAAAGGGAAGGACTGGTTTTGACAAATTACCACAGGAAAAGCATTCCCCAAAGGAGGATCATAGAAACTTCTGTTTTCCTCTGTAAAGTATTGTCTGCTCAAACTAGATGACAAACATACTTCTAAAAAGCTTCTAAACCGAAAGCAAATATTATCCACCACTCCCACCAAAAACAGGGATCTGAAGCTATTATCAGTTTGCTACAAAAGTAATTGCAGTTTTGCCATTACTTCTAGTGGTGAAAACCACAATTACTTTTGCACCCATCTTGTACCAACAATTTATAAAATGTTAAGATGGAAGATATTGTAGGCTTTGTCTATTTAACCTTTTTATTTGTCAGTGAGAAAACTGAGGCTCTAGAGTTGTGACTTGTCCTTAATATAGTTCTATGTATTTCCAAAGAAATAATTCCCAGATAATACATTCAAAATTAAGCTAGTAATTCCAACTTGCCAATGACACAATCAAAGAAAAACACACAATGCTTAGCAAGTCAATTCAAACATCTTGGTTGTATGTCCACAAAATAAGGCCATTATACAAGATCTATGGTTAAAGAACACTATTAACAAGTCCTTAACATTGTAATTCAGCTAAATGCCTTATCCAATAAGTTTCCAACATTATTTTCCACTTGCATTCCCACCATTAGTCTAAATTCACCATTTGCACCTGCTGTCCCATTTGCTGCAGGCAATTCCTTTAAACTGGAACTATTTCTCCCCTTCACTTATTCCTCAGAATTTTTTAACACAACAAGAAGTGAAAAGTATAATACATTAAACTTAGAAACTCAAGTTTGAAAATCAAATGTTTTGGGCTTTTTTCTGGTATTTGTCCCTGAGGAAACACAGGTGTTATGATTTGTAAGTTTCTGATATGTTCCAGGACATGGTAATTTATTCAAGCAATTGTATCTACCTGTTACCTGCAGAGTTTCTTGACAAATAAGCCAATCCTGGAGCCTCAAACTGACTTACTGTGGGACCACAGCCTCCACATTCATCCCATTCTTCATGACCATGCACTTTGAAGAGTTGGTGTTAAATTTAAAGCCTGTATTCCTGGAGACTCTGTGTGTGCCCACCTCCTTGCATTATGAAGTCTTAGTGATGCCCAATTAAATGACAAGAACCAACATCACAGACTGTCTTATAATCAGGCATTCCTTTGTTCAAATCCCACATATGCCAATCTTTTACCATGCTGCATGGCAGACGCAGCTGACCAGCAATAACTTAACTAAGCATATTCTCAGAATGACCCCATGGTCTAAGAAGAATGTGTTAAAAGAGTATCAAGCTACCAATGACCTTCTACGCAGAACTGGGAAAAACCACCTTAAACTTCATATGGAACCAAAAGAGAGCCCGCATAGCCAAGTCAATTCTAAGCAAAAAGAACAAAGCGGGGGGCATCACACTACCAGACTTCAAACTATACTACAAGGCTACAGTAATCAAAACAGCATGGTACTGGTACCAAAACAGAGATATAGACCAATGGAACAGAACAGAGGTCTCAGAGGCAACACAACATATCTACAACCACCTGATCTTTGACAAACCAGACAAAAACAAGCAATGGGGAAAGGATTCCCTGTTCAATAAATGGTGTTGGGAAAGCTGGCTAGTCACGTGCAGAAAGCAGAAACTGGACCCCTTCCTGACACCTTACACTAAAATTAACTCCAGATGGATTAAAGACTTAAACATAAGACCTAACACCATAAAAACCCTAGAAGAAAATCTAGGCAAAACCATTCAGGACGTAGGTGTAGGCAAGGACTTCATGACCAAAACACCAAAAGCATTGACAACAAAAGCCAAAATAGACAAATGGGACCTAATCAAACTCCACAGCTTCTGCACAGCAAAAGAAACAATCATTAGAGTGAAACGGCAACCAACAGAATGGGAAAAAAATTTTTGCAGTTTACCCATCTGACAAAGGGCTGATATCTAAAATTTACAAAGAACTAAAACAGATTTACAAGAAAAAAACTAACAAGCCCATTCAAAAGTGGGCAAAGGATATGAACAGACACTTCACAAAAGAAGACATACGTGAGGCCAACAAACATATGAAAAAATGCTCATCATCACTGGTCATCAGAGAAATGCAAATCAAAACTACATTGAGATACCATCTCACGCCAGTTAGAATGGCGATCATTAAAAAATCTGGAGAAAACAGATGCTGGAGAGGATGTGGAGAAATAGGAACACTTTTACACTGTTGGTGGGAGTGTAAATTAGTTCAACCATTGTGGAAGGCAGTGTGGCGATTCCTCAAGGACCTAGAAATAGAAATTCCATTTGACCCAGCAATCCCATTACTGGGTATATATCCAAAGGATTACAAATCGTTCTACTAGAAGGACACATGCACAAGAATATTCATTGCAGCACTGTTTACAATACCAAAGACCTGGAACCAACCCAAATGCCCATCGACGATAGACTGGTTAGGGAAAATGTGGCACATATACACCATGGAATATTATGCAGCCATCAAAAACGATGAGTTTGTGTCCTTTGTAGGGACATGGATGAACCTGGAAACCATCATTCTCAGCAAACTGACAGAAGAGCAGAAGATCAAACACCACATGTTCTCACTCAGGCGGGTGTTGAAAAATGAGAACACATGGACACAGGGAGGGGAGCCCTACACACTGGGGTCAGTTGGGGGGAAATAGGGGAGGGACGGTTTGGGGTGGGGAGCTGGGGAGAGATAGCAAGGGGAGAGATGCCAGATGTAGGTGATGGGGAGGAAGGCAGCAAATCACACTGCCACGTGTGTACCTATGCAACAATCTCGCATGTTCTTCACATGTACCCCAAAACCTAAAATGCAATAAAATAAATAAATGGGAAAAAAAAAGTGTTCTGAACTAAGGAAAACAGTAGTGGCTGACCCAGAGATTGATTGCTTACCTATGAAGAACATCTGAACCCCTGGCTCATCCACGGAACCTAGGCCATACAGGGGATTGAGGCTCTTTGTTTTCGGTTAAATGAAGGTTGCTAGGTGGAAGTTGCTAGAGGGAGGGTGCTAAGTGAAAATGCTATATAAACTGCTTGCTTTTTATAAGCAGTTGCAGCTCTGCTGTCAAGCCCACCACCACTGGACTGCCCTATATGTAAGTCCCCTCAATAATCCCTAAGTCTTGGTTGCTAGGTCTATTTTTCAGCCTCTTGAACATGGTGCCATTCCCATTGAAGTCAACAGAGGTTCAGCATAACAAATGTAACCCCTCATCATCAATATCTTCATATATAAAATTAAATTGAAATTACCTATTTAACAAAATTATGATTAGAATTAGAAACAGCAAGCAGAAGTTGTCTTATAAGTGTCAGATATATAATATACTCAATAGATGGAGTTTGGTAGCAGTGACTGACTCAAATGTTGGTAAGATATAGAAAGAGAAAGTGATCAGAGGCCACCAGGATTCCTCTCTACATGCATACTTTGGGTACCTTTGACCAGAAGCTACTATGGTGGAAATGCTAGCAGTTCCCAGCATGTCCACTTCCACTTTGCTTCAACTTGTATCTCAATAGGAATTAACTTCCCACAGATGAAATTGCTCTGTGGTCAAAAGCCGCACTCACTTCAATCCTATAAATAGGTTCTGTTTGATCCAAATAAAACAAAAAGAAAGACTGGATCCTGCTATAAATAAATCAATGACTATGACTGGGACCCTGCCATGCCCATATTTCTATTCTGTTTCTAGCACTTATCAAATTACCCCAGCAATAAGTCCTTGGAAATCTTTCTTAGTGAATAACAGAGGAGCCCCACACCACACTGGGGGAAGCAGAGTACTGCCAGGAGAATCTTTGGCTTCAGAATCAGTGATTGGCCCAGTTATGACTCTACCACTTAGCAACTCTCAGTTTAGCGTTACTGACATTTTCTATGCTAGTATAACATACTGGCCTGTTACTTAGCCAAGTTATTTAGATAGCAGGACTCCTTTAGTGCCCTGTTACTTACCGTCTCTGACCCTTCATGTCTTCTTCTATAAAATGAAGAGACCTGCCCCTCATGTTTGTGGTATGAGGTAAATGATGTCATGTACGAAGCCCCCTTGGTTTAATAACCATTATTTTACTGTTCTTATTCACTATTGTAAAACTGTATCTTCTCTCATATGTTGAAACATTCATTTTGCTCTCTTTCTAATGTTTGTGAGGTAGAATCTTTGCTATTGTAACTCTTCTAGCTCAGCATCATAGATTCCCCATGGAGCTTGAAATCAGACATGCTGACATTACAAACATTCTCCTGTTATATGCTGCAGCCAAGAAAAATGGCAACCCATTTCCTGCATCACCCACAGGTCAATATTCCACTAGTGCCATTCAACCTTTGCCACTAAGTCTATTTAATTGAAAACCTCAACATAGGAATTAAAAGCATACTGTTATTTATACACTTCGATGATCTATTAAGGTTCATCATTTACCATGGCCCCCATATCCAACATCAACAAATATTTTTTCCTTATCTCAGAATCAGGCTAATTTCTCTAAAAATCAGGAGCATGTGGTGGTAGGGATATAGAAATAGAGATAGTTAAAAAGGTAATACAACCTCCATATTAATGTGACGTGCACTAACTAAAGACAAATATGTCCCAAAGTACTGTTCCAGGCTTGAGGTAGCCCCTTAAAAATGACTGAATTTCAAGACTGGTTGTGGTGGCTCATGCCTCTAATCAATTTGGGACACTGAGGTGGAGGATCACTTGAGCTCAGGAGTTTGAGACCAGCCTGGGCAATACAGCAAAAACCCATTTCTACAAAAAATTAGTTGGGTATGGTGGTGTGTATCTGTGGTCCCAGCTACTCAGAAGGCTGAAGTGGAATAATGGTTTGAACCCAGGAGGTCAAGGCCATAGTGAGCCAAGATGGCAACACTACACTCTAGCCTAGGTCAGAGAGTGAGACCCTGGCTCAAAAAAAAAAAAAAAAAAAAAGATTGGAGCTGAATTCATATTGGCTGACTAATAACAATATAAACAATAACATTTATGCAATACTTACTACGCTTTATTTGATATTTATTCACTAAATCCTCACAACAATCCCAGGGTTACAGGTACTACTAACATCTCCATTTTACTGACAAGGAAACTGAAGGAAAGACAGTTAGGCAATTCGCCAAGGATATACAGCTAGAATTTGAACCTTGTCCTCTACTATATTACACTGTCTCTCAAAGATCACAGAAAAAAAAAAAAAATAAGTTATGTTATCTCATACAATTTTCAAAAAAAAACCTCCCCTTCATTCAAAAAAAAAAAAAAAAAAAAAAAAAAAAAAACATGAAAATAATTCTTCCAAGCTGGGCCTACATGGCACTGAAAAGCTGTTTCAAGAGTCATAGAATGCCACTGACTCCTCCACTCTACAGTCAAGGAATGTTAATTGAGCATATCCACTTTGCCAGGCGCTACTTGTTTACCATCATTTCTGGTTAATTTTGCATTAAATCCTGGCCCTGACCATTGAGTAGACAGAGTGCTGTGTAGGCCTACACAATGGAACACCTGTGTCAGTACATCCTTCCATGAGTCCCCTTGGTAATTTGTTTCATGTAATATTGCTTTTTCTAAAGTGCACTAACACACCATCCTATCCCCATCCCCAGCCCCCACCAACCTGCCCAGCATTCTTGAGAATATATCAGCCCTGGGTCAGGCATGCTTGTCTAATTCCTTGACTTCTTGCAAGACGATTATAGTAGTATTGGGACAAAACATAATGAACGGGAAATCATGTATAATATAGAATAAATCAGCAAATAACAGTAGCAATAGCAAGCTACATATCTTTGTCATCGAAAGCTAAATAGTCCTTCAGTTATAGCCATTCTGTTAACCTACACTTGGGAACATTATGATGAGGCTTAGAGAATCATTCCTTCCTGACCAAAGATTATTCCTTTCACACGAATAGAAAATTGGATCCATAGACTTCAGTGTCTCTCTCCACTGAACATTGGATTAAACACTGCCACTTTCTGCATCATTGGAAATCTCCATTCTTTGAAGGTCTTTACTGGGTTTACAATGGCTTAAGGTAAGGAAGTCTCCCTGGTTAGGTTGCATCCTTTTTTATGTAGCCATATAACTCCATGTGGATCTTCCAGCCATTCATTCAGCCAATAATTACTGAGAAGCTGCCAGAACCTGTGCTAGTGCTGGTGGTCTCTATCTTTGTGGAGCTTATAGTCAGTTGGGAAACATAGATATTAAGCAATATAAACAAGTATGGAATGTGGTCATTCATTGCTTTCAGTAGTTCCAGGAGCCACAGAAAATCCTATCATTGTAACTATTACATCTCTTGACTTCAGAGATTATTATAAACTTCTTCACCCTCCCTTCATGTCCTATATTTTCTTCCATTTTCCCTCAGATCTAATCTCCATCTTCTCTACAAGCCTATGTATGGATGTGTAGACAGGATAATGGAAAGCTCCCTTCTCCTTGGCTTCCTGTTGGGCTCAGCCAAAGGGGAGCACTGACCAGAGCTTTTTTAAAAGAAAAAGACAGAGTAAGGTTGAGGTGTTTTTTTCATCAAATTCCTTTCTGTGGCGTCATTGTGGGGTGGCTACAACATTCAACCAAAGACCACAGCCTCTGTTAGGCCATCCTCCCCACCTAGCTCTCTTTCCCTATACCCTCTTCTATCCCTCACCTCGACTCCAGGATCTAGTTACGACACAGGCCCCCCAGATTTGCATTATCCCTTGAGTTTTTAGTAAATTTTCTCACAACTTTACAATTAGTCCTGTATTAGACTCCACAAATCACCCATTTCAAACGTGCCATCTGTTTCTTGCAAGGAGCCTGACTGACACGAATGCCTTGGATTTCTCCTTTATCATGACTTTTTCCTGTACAGAGAATTATTTTTGATATTCTATTAAATGTTTTGGGCCAATCAGTTCAGTAAACCTTTAATGAGTACCTGCCATATGCTTCACTGTCTAAAATGTGCTGAGGATAGAAAGATGACTAAGATGTAGGATTTGCCCTGTAGGAACCTGGTCTAATGGTAGAAATAGGTACATAAATAGGACACCCTCAAACTTTTTTATTAGAACTGCAACAATTTTTAAAAAGAAAGAAGCTGTTATTAACAATTACATCAGGATAACTGGCATAAACTATAACAGTCCCGACTTTATCCTACATATAAGCAGATCACTGTATTATACAATGATGAGCACTTGGATTAATGTGAATGAGAGATCACAGGTGAGCAAGGGTGGGCCACCTATCTGACCCCTGAAGAGGATGTCAAGAGAAGGCTTCTTGAAGGAGTCTTAAATCTGTTCCCCACAGACCTCACTTGTCTCTAGTACCTCTTTGGTACATTGTCTCCTCTGCTAGACACTCATTTTGGCTAGTGCTAACTGCTTGAGAAATCAGAGCCAAATGCAGCCTTATTTAAATAAGAAAAATAATATTTACTCTCTAACCTCAGAAACAAATATTTTTTAAAATATGCATGTGAATATACACACAATGACAACATTTGTTGCTTGTATATACTTCATTCCACAAATTGAGGAGTGTGTACATTGTTAATTTTTAAATCTTTTTAATTCCACTGAATGGACATTATTTGAATCAATTCAGGTCCCCCAAGCCTTCTCAGGATTTTCAGGTGTGTGGGCATGTGTGTGCATAGAAATCTTACTGACAGTTATAGAACAACCAACAGAGAGGAGCAGTAGAGGAAGTGACAAAATGGAATTGCTGTAACCTTTGCATTGTGTTTTGGGATGAGGCTTCATCATACTAAGGGTGTAGAGACATCTGGTCCCTGATACTGTTGCCTGTTCATCACTGAGTTGTGTTTGATCTCCATGGGTCAGCTGTGATTTCCTTCCATTCCTAACTACAGGGAGTCCTCATCCTCTCACTCAGTCTCTGGACCATATCTACTCCCCTGTCTCATTTGTGGTCATCATCTGGGGCTGGATGAGAGGAGGACAGACAGGGTGTCAGATTCCCTCTGTGGATCTTACTGGTTTTGAAGTATCAGCAACTCCAATCACAGTCAGGAGAATCTTTATCATGACTGGGATGCCCTTATTTTGTATTCTTCCAAATAATGTCTTATGTGTCTGCGCCTATGACATTGAATCTCAAGACTAAAAGATTTTTTTCCTTTGTTATCATGATCTGTCTCATCAGTCCTTCGATGAGTAAACTAAGATAGACTGCTCAGCTTCCCAAGGGAAGGAAAGGTAGAAGTAACAGGTAATACCTGGTGGGGAAAGAGGGAAAGGTATCCATCAATACTTACACATTTTCCCACCCACATTCTTTGAGTGCAATCTATGTGCCAGGAACTGAAGACACAGAGATGAATGTGAGAAAGTGCTTGCCTTCTGGAATCTCAGAGCCTATTAAGGAATTGTGGAACCAAACAAATAATCATTGCCAATGTAATAAGTGATTTGAGAGAACTACATTCCAGTAGACTGAAAAACTGGATTTTTAAAGTTATGTATGGTTACATGAACACTGATATGGTTTGGATTTATATCCCTACTCAAATCTCATAACAAATTGTATTCCGCAATATTGGAAGAAGGGCCTGGTGGGAGGTGATTGGATCATGGGGGTAGACTTCCACCTTGCTGTTCTTGTGATAGTGAGTTCTCAAGAGATCTGGCTGTTTAAAAACACGTAGCACCTTCCACTTTGCTCTCTCTTCCTCCTGCTCCAGCCATGCAGGATGTGCCTTGTTCCTATTCACCTTCCACCATGAGTAGAAGTTTCCTGTGGCCTCCCCAGACATGCTTCCTGTACAGCCTGCAGAACCATGAGCCAATTAAACCTCTTTTCTTTATAAATTTCCCTATCTCAGATAGTTCTTTATAGCAATGTGAGAATGGACTAATATAAACATTAACTCTAGTCTCTCTCTCTGCTGATTTCTTGAAACTAAAGCCCATGAATTGCCAGAGTAAGTTTTGTTCTAAACAGTCCATTAAACTGTTGAGTACCAGCTATGTTCTTTGCAGGCATATGTAAGGCTCAATTATTAGTCTGGCAATAATTGAGGTTTCCAGATTTGGCAAGACCTGCCATACACAGTGTCACCAGCAGTTCTCAAACTTGGTGATTTACTGCCTTGCTGGCCTTGAATAAATGTGTTCTAGATGAGATACACTTGTCCTGCCATATCTGTTGAGGAATGAGGATTCTGCTTCTGTAATCACTTTAGGATGGATACTCAACTCTCCAATATCTTCAAATAATACTTCACTTACAAAAGAATAGAGCTAGGAAAGCAACTTGAATATCTCTGCTGAGTTAATTAATAGTGAAACTATTGTCAACATACGGGAGCAGTATTATTAGTCAGTGTACTGGTTGTAAAGAGATCTGAACTCTCAGTTTGGTCCATGCTATTCCATTTCTCATTATCAGTTCATTTTTGAACTCTACATTTTGCAGAGTGGTGAATATGTGGTCATTTTCCCTTTCTCTCAAGAAAATCACTAAGGACTAATGTTATTCTGTTTAGACGACTTCAACATACTCCATGCTATAATAATTTGACATGAAACCTCAGAAGTGCACAAGTGGAGATTTCAGATGGAGAATTTCAATTACCCAGACAATCTTTAGGATTAAATGGCCTATAGTCACCAATTTATATACATAGATAGAATCTGCTCTGTCATAAAATGACAGTGGCAGCTTATCAGCCACATAATCCCTCCAGATCAGTAAACCAGCCAAGAACTAGGTGTATATGAAGCTTCTGCACTTCAGACCAAAATATCTGGACATAAACTCCAAGGCAGCAGTGGCTTAGATTTAGAGCTCTGGTTTGATTTGAACTTTTTAATTCTTTTTATAAAAGAAAATGTATCTTTTTTCCTTCAAAAAACTTCAACAGCTATCTGGCTAACTAAGAAATCGTACTGACAGATATAGAACAACCAACGTGAGAGGAGCAGTGGAGGAACTGACAAAACAGAATTGCCGCAATCTTTGCTGACAAGTAAAATTTTTGAAAGGGTGCCCTCACCTTTAAGTAGCTACAATTACAGTTGACTCTTAAACTTTTTTTCAATAAAAGTTACACCTAATATGCCTGCCTATCCTGTCTCCTGCCACTTCCTCCATCTCTGCCTGTACCACCCTAGAGACAGCAAGACCAACACTTCCTCATTCTCCTCCTCCTCAGCCTATCAACATGAAGACAGCAATGACGGAAGACTTTTATGATGATCCACTTCCCTTAACAAATAGGAAATTTATGTTTTATTTCTTATGATTTTTTAAATGACATTTCATTTCTTTAAGCTTACTTTAAGAATACAATATAGAACACATATAATATACAAAACGTGTTAATCAACTATTACTGGTAAAGTTTCTGGTCAGCAGTAGGCTATTCACAGTTAAGTTTTTGAGGAGTCAAAAGTTATACATAGATTTTCAACTATACAGGGTTCAGTACCCCTGACCAACTCCCTCCCATCCCTCTCCCCACTCTCATTGTTCAATGATCAACCATGATCTAAAAGCATCTACAAGCATCAGAGGTGGAGGAACTGAAAGGTATTTGCAACTGTTGCAAAAGAAACAATAATCTAAAAAAGGGAAAATAATTGGCTATCTCCTTACCCCCTCCCCATTAGCTCACTCTGTAAATTTCTGATACCTGAGCAAAAAATTGTATTTGGAATATTGAGAGAGTTTATTTCATGGCAATAGGATTTTCTAATAATGCCATAAAAAATATAAATTATTAAATTGCCATAAGTTTGAAATACATAGTAACAGCCTAAACTTATTATTTTGTCTTCTAAATTGCTAGCGCATGAGTCAAAAAGTTGACAAGCGCCCTTGGATTTTATTCACAAACATAAGTAGAGTTTTAAATATAGGATACAAAAATAAATCAGAAAAAAGGCCTGTGATCATCAAACCGTAGAAACATATACTTATTATTTAAAGTACCATAAACAACTGGAATCATCATCTAAAAATCAACTTCAAGATAATGGAAAGATCAAGAACAGAAGCAAATGACAGGTAAATAAAGCTTTAGAAGAAAAGTTTTAAAAAAAAGTTTTCAAGTGAAATGCTTGAAATAATAAGCATTTTGTTTAATTGTTATAAATAGTAGCAAATAAATTCAGCACCAATTGATAATAGAAACTCCTAGAAAGTATGTATACAAGAAGAATTCCTTTATATGGCAAAGGTATCTACTAAATGCCTGCAGCAAACTGGATAATAACCTAGTAGCAGTGTTCACTTTGAAGTCAGTGAAAAGATAAGAAGCCTGCTATCCTCCTTTATCAAATTCAAATGGAGGTTGCAAGTAAAGCAGAAAAAAAAGGAATGGAAAGGGAAGAAGAAGATAAAGGAAGGGAGACAGGAAAGGAAGAGGAGTGGAGGGCAAGGTAAAGAGGAATGAAAGAAGGAGAGAAAGGAGTATGAACGTTGGGAATAAAGAATAGCACCATTTTTTGCAAATAATATAATTTTCCACACAGAAAACTCAGGAGATTCCGAAGACCAAAAATTATACACAAAAAGAAAATTCAGATAGTTTGCCAACCATGAAAATAATACCAAAAAAAAAAGTCAATTACATTCCCACAAATAAATCACAAACTTAGTCAATGTAATTTTTTATGGATATTATTTAAATTATCTAAAATAACCTATAGAAATAAATCTAGCAAAAGATGTGCCATGATTTTATTGAGGAAAAAATAAAACTCTATTGAAGGATTTAAAACGTGAGTATTTATGGATGGTAACAACTCAATATCCTGAAGTTGTCACGTATTACCAAATTAATCTATAAATTAAATGTAATAGCAGTCAAATCTAATAGAGTTTTTCATGCAACCTGAAAAGCTGCTTCTAAAACTTATATGAAAGCTACCAGCCAATTAAAATCAACAAGACAATTTTGAGGAAAAGGGAAAATCTTGGTAACTCACCATATCATATATAAAGTCATCATACAGGGATAGTAATTTAAAAATTAGAGTATTTGACAAGAACAGACAAGTAGAACAATGAAAAAATAACTCAGAAACAAGTTATTGCTTATATGGACACAAAATTATGTGATATAACAAAGATAATGTCACAGATCAAAGGGAGTAAATGAAGTATTCAGTAAATAATGCTAGGACAGTTAGTTAATCTGGTAGACATTAACAGTGCTCACCAATGTCCAATTTTCCTCTCTTTCCAGACAGACTAAAGTCCACATTTGCACCCTACTTTGCAGTTGGTCAGACCCTGTGACAGTGAATAACCAATGACCATGAGCACGAGTAGTAGGAATGGCAGGTGAAAGATGTCCCACCATCTCCTCTGCGTTGCTAACTAAGGAGGCTGTGTATCCTAGAAGGTAAAGCTACAAAACTACAGTCACTTCTGCCTGAGTCTTCACAAGACCTGGAGAGCAAAGAACCAACTATGCTTATTCATCCCCAATAGCCACCAGTGGTGGACACTTATAGGAAAGGAACAAATCTTTGTTGTGTTAAGACATTAAGACTTAGGGCTTAATGTGTTACTGAAACATCACTAACTTATCCTGATAATACAATTATCCTATGAAAAAATCAAATTAGATCCTTACCTTGCAGCACAGGTAGATTTTAACTTAATTTAGATCTAAATATGAAAAAAGAAAACCTTCCAAAAAATTTAGAAGAAAATATATAAACCCTTATGACCTTAAAGCATAGACTATTTCTTAAATAAGACACAACAAAACTCAAGCCATAAGGAAAAATATTGGTAAGTTTGAGTACATTACATTTTAAAAATCCTCTACAACAAAAGACATTACAATCAAAGTAGAAAATCAAACTACAGTGTGAAGAAGATATCTGCAACCCATATAACTGAAAAAACAGTAGTATCTGGCATATACTGACATCTATAAAAACCATAATATATCACCCCTTAAATAAAAATGTAAACAAGTATTTCTTTTCTAATACATATGATTCTAAATTATGTGTAAGAAATATAATATATTAATACTCTAACTAATTAAGTAGATACAAATGGCTGTGATGAGGAAACCCACTTAAAAGATGTGGTTTGTGACTTGCCCAATAATCTCCTCTGCTTCTTGGTGCTGCGCAATGCTGGAGCTCTATGGACCAACAGGTCTTTTTCAATCCAGTCTTTAAGAGACCTATAGAGCAAAGAACCAACTGTGCTCCTAGGTATTTGTTTCACTAATGAGATTACACACATTTAAGGCAGGAGTTGTAATCTGCAACACACATGCCTATTTTCTCTGCAAGTGGTTTGGGCTTACTGGCATGATGTTTTTTCAAAATTTAATTTGAATGTCTCTAGATGAAGTTGTGAAGTTCCACCATTCACAATAGGCCCCATCATTCTCTACCATTCTCTAGGCCCCATCATTAGCCCAAGTCACATGTCTGTTACCTATCTGACTTATATATGCATTCGAGTTATGTCTTCTGCTTATCAGCAGTGATTAGCTTTAATTTTTTTAAACTGATAAATCAGGCCTGGCACAGTAGCTACACTTGTAATTCCACCACTTTGGGAGGCTAAGACAGGTGGATCACTTGAGCTTAGGAGTTCAAGACCAGCCTGGGCAACATGGGAAAACCTTGTGTCTACAAAAAAATATATAAAAATTAGCAAGGTGTGGTGGTGAATATTTGTGGTCAGAGCCACTTGGGTGGCTGAGGTGGAAGGATCGCTTGAGACTGGGAGGCAGAGGTTACAGTGAGCTGTGATCATGCCACTGTACTCCAGCCTGGGTGACATAGTGAGACCTGGTCTCAAAAATAAAATAAAATTTAAAAAATTGATAATTCTATAAAGTTACCAATGGCCAGATAATGTGCTGTTTGGTGGAACAATATAAATAAATAAGTACAGTGCTTGCCTTCATTGGACACAGACCCATTAATAAATAAATTATAACACTAGTTAGTGCAATTAGAGCTATATACCAGGTAACACCAATAGCAAGAATAGACTGAATAAGGCCAAGATTTATGTGGCAGGTGGGGGGTGATTGAAGGGTTAGTTAGAGGCTGTTTATAGAGGTCTTTCAGAGGAGACAGTATCTAAGCTGCAATTTGAAGAACAAATTCCCAGATAATCAAAAGGGCAATGAGCATTCCTAGCAGAGGAAACCTCAAAATTACTTGTTTATCAGCAATAAACAAGTGAATCTAGTATGAGGATAAGTGTGAAAGGGCCTTAGTTTTTTGGGGCTGCTATAACAAAAATATCTGCCTATTATTAATAATAATGTCTTAATAATTCCTATAAGAGTATGACTATAAATGGATAGCAAGAAGGAATCTTCTGGTGATACAACAGTTTGGTATCTTGGTAGTGTTGGTGGCTAGACAAATCTTACAGATATGATAAAATTATATAGAACTATACATACGCATGCACACACACAATTGCATGCAAAACTGGTAAAATCTAAATAAACTCTAGATTGTATCAGTGCCATTTTCTTGGTTGTACTATAGTTCTGCAGGATGTTAATTTTGGGGGAAACTGAATGAGGGATACAATAATCCTACTGTTTTTAAAAATGCTTGTGAATCTATAATCATTTGACATTTAAAAGCTTTAAAAAGTGCACGGGTTAGAAATTGTCTTATCTTCCCATTTTTACTTTGTACCTAGCCAAATAAATTATTCACTAATATCCGTATGACTTTTTCACTGGACTCAACTATTGGCAATTTTGTGCTTCATTTTGGAAATCCATGGGTCTCTGAAAGTTTATCCAAAACTTTTAAAAAAGTAATCATGGCCAGCTCTATTTGCAGACATGAAAAGAAACCTCTAACTATAAATCCCTGTTATACAAGTCTATCCCATTGCCTAAAATCACCTACTGTAAAGGGCAGGGGACAAGGAAAAACCCTTGTTCCCTCTGAAGGCTTGCTAAAAACTCAACTGACAAAAGGCGTATTCACTGGAGAAAAGGTACACAAATTTATTATCATACACACAAGGAAGGACCACAGAGTTATTACCCCAGTTGCTCAATGAAGTTCAGAAGCTTATGTAACATTTTAAGGTTGCAGAAAGAATGGGGACTTGGACTGTGGCAAAACAGGTTAAGGAGAGAGAAAAGAGCAGGCCCGGGTAGCAAAGGTGGTCTTGTTACATAGATAAAACCTCAGAGGTAGCAGCCCTTAGAAAGAGTAGATGATGTATCAGTCCATTCTTGCATTGCCATAAAGAAATACCCAAGACTGGGTAATTTAAGAGGTTAAATTGGCTCATGGTTCTGCAGGCTATACAGAAAGCATAGCAGCTTCTGCTGCTTGGGGGTTTGGGGGAGAAGCTCAGGAAACTTAAAATCATGGCAGAAGGTTAAGGAAAGCAGGCACCTCTCACATGGCCAGAGCAGAAGCAAGAGAGTGTTTTAAGCAGGTGTTTTAAACTAGCAGATCTCAGAACTATCACAAGAACAGCACTAGGGGGATGGTGCTAAACCATTCATGAGAAATTGCCCTCATGATTTAATCATCTCTCACCAGGCCCCACCTCCAGCACTGGAGATTACATTTCAATGTGAGATCTGAGTGGAGACACAGTCAAAACCATATCAGATGGTAAATGTTTCCTTCAGGTCTTTAAAGGTATCAAACTCTCAATTCATCTTTCCTACATCTGGGCAAGGGAAGGCCCTCAGAGAAAACCTGGCCTTGTCAGTGCAGATTTTCTATACAGATGCAAATCTTCCCCACAGAAGACAACTGTGCAGAACTACCTCTGTTTACAGCCCCTCTGAACAGCTCTCTAAACATGTGAAAGAAGTATATTTTGGGATAAAATACTTTTATTTCCTTTGTAATCCTTTAGTAATTGTTATAGAGCAGGACCTGCTAAAATGGAAAGGTCTCCCCTTGCTGGGCTAAGAATGGCCCTTGTCACATTCTGCTTGCAGTCATCAACTAGTCATTAGTCTTTCTCTCGCTACTCAGAAGAAATGTCTACAAAATGCTTGAGTTGTCTTTTGAGGGCACTGACCCAGTTTTTCATGTCTGGAAAGTAAAATGGTTTCACAGCCAGACAGAACCTACAAAGAAATTTGCAGGAAACCCCCATTGTCATGACTGACCTGTACCAAGCACAAAACAAAATCATTTGTGGTCTCCGATGCTGCATTAATGTTTCATTTAACGCTACAGCTCTGTGTCCAACCAAGGACAAAATAGATACTGGAGCATGGCAAAGCAAAATTAGGATACATTTACCGCCACGTAATCATGCTGTTCAAGGAGAGGCCAACATTCCCTGGTTCCCTTGCAAGCTTGTGTCCTCTCATCTGTGGTGACCTCGCTAAGGCTGCTTCCCTCAGTGGCTTACATGGCCTCAGTGGGATACAACTGACCCACGGTACTCTTCTTCTCTTCTTTTATCCATAATGTCCTATTCACCTAGGGAGTGGGGCAGGTAATTTTGTCTGGCTGGCTTAGTTGTTGGCTTATTTTGAGACGGCAGCCAACGAGTGAAATTAGTGCTGGGCAATTCAGAGATGCAAACACCAGTGTGCAGAGAGAGAAGGACACGTTTGGAAGACAAAGATTCCTGTTCGGATCTATTCCTTACCTACAATGCAAACTGCAGTAAGGACTACTACTATTGTACAGTGCTAAGTGAGAAGGGACATAGTTTTCCCATTAGTAATACTTAGCCACCAAAAGGGCCAAGCACTCAAGGTAGAGGTGAAACCACCTTTGAAAAATTATGACAGTGAGAAAAATATGACATAGGAAAATTATGACCATGAAAGAAATCTCACATAATTGACTCCATCTTGCTTCCAACCCCCAAGTTGCTCTTATTTATTCCTGGGCATAAGCCCAACTAACTGTGGGAGGAATTTAGTTTATAGTGTAACTTTGAAACAAAGAGGATAGCCCCTTCTCCAAACAAGTCCCCTCCTTTCTTGGGGACCAGACTGCCTTTGTAAAATGAAAAAATAAGACACAAAATTCGAAATTATGACTCAAGAGTCATGCAACTAAAAGCCACAAGATTCCTAACCTCCTCAATTGTTCCTATAGATAGCATGACTATTGTCAAACTAATGACTGGTGTTTGAGGTATTTTTCAGATGCTGTATTCTGACAGACCAGCTGGCACCACCCACATCAGTAAACTGGTTCATCGGGTCTTGTGGCTCCTGACCAGGAACTGATTCAGTGCAAGAGGAAAAGCTCTGACTCCATATGACTTAATCCCCAACCAATCAGCTTTTCCCATTTCCTAGTCCCCTGCCTACCAAACTATCCTTGAAAAACCCTAGCCTCTGAATTTTCAGGGAAGTGGATTTAAGTAATGATAAACTCCTGTCCTTCCATTTATCTGGTTCAGTGTTTATGAAACTCCTCCTCTATAGCAAAAACCTGCTGCTCTCAGTACATTGGCTTTTCGGAGCAGCAGGCAAGATGAACCCATCACGCGATTATAGAGGGATGGTGATAAAAGGAGCCTCCTAAAATTAATTGTGAGTAAGCATCAAAATCAAATTCTAAGGTTAATTTCAAATGTTGATAAATTTTTTTAAGTCCTAGGTGAGTATTCTGAAACTGTAAGATATGTAAACAAGTGTTTACATATATATGTATATATTATACATATATATGATTCCCCAATTAGGTTGTAATTTCCTTAGAAGAAGGAACTCTAGAATGTCTAGTCTAGCTTGCTGCACAGACTAGCATTCAAAACGTTAGAGAAGGAAACTAATATTGGCCTGTACCTCGTCTTTTCTTTTGCATATGCAAACTCATCAGTTTAATCCTCGCAATGCCCTTAGCAAAAACTATTATTGGCATTTTGCAGATATGGAAAGATGCTAAGAGAGTTTGAGTGACATGCTTAAGGGCTTAAAGAGACTAAGGGGAGGACTGACATACAAATCCAGGTCTATATGTCTGACCAAGAGGCCCCTGTTGTCTCAACAGCAGCATTCAGTTTCCCAAATATGTATTCATTTATTTCACTTTGAATGTATGTGAAGGAAGTGTGTATGTGTTCATATATATTTTGAATGTTAAGGTAACCAAAAGTAAATCTTTACTAAGCAGTACGCGCTGATGTACAGTAGACTCATGTTTTATAGTTCTAATTACACAAAAAGATTCTTGAGTGCTTTCCAAATCAAGCACTAGTAAGAATTAACATGAACATTATTAATAATAATATGAATCACTAAAACAATATGGAACATATTAATATAGGATAATTATTAATATAGAATATTCTATATTTATATATTAATTTGTATATATTACAATATAAATAATATATTAATATAGAATATATTATTCTATATTTGTATATATTAATATAATGTACATCGTATAATATATATCAATTATATTAATAGAGTATACATTGTATAAAATACAGTAAATTGTATACAATGTAAAGAATATATTATATTTAAATACAGTGTATATTATATAATATATAAATAATATATTAATATAGAATAACATAATTAAATCTATATTACATAGAATTTATATAGAGAATAATTATTCCATATTTATATGTTCCATATTGTTTTAGTGATTACTGAAAATGGACAATCTATGTACAGTAGCTCTTTGTAGAGAAGATAACTTGCCTATGGTGGTTAAAAGGATAAAAATGGTAATATTAGTAAGAAGGAGAGAAGAGAGAGGAAGAAATTGAGAGGATAAAAGAAAGGAAGGTTGATTCTTTGTTAGCTTCAAAGAGGAACTTCGTCTAGGTTTTGGGGAACTGAGAAGTTATTTCCCGTCTGAATTACAGCAGTTTCCAATTACTAAAATATGTTTGTGACATCTCAAGCTTGTAAGTAGCATTAGGGATTTTGTGCTGGAGGACAATACAGATTCCTTGCAACAGCTACAGAAGTACAAGCTCTAACCCCAGGCAAAATTTTTATTTCCACCTACCAAGCAATTCCAGAAGACATGTTTTAAAATAAAAGGAAAATATGAAACAAAACAAAAATGTCTAATATAGCTTCTCAAATAGAGCACAGCATTAGAGCTATAGGGGGAAAATCACCCCCATAGCTTCTTAGTTGGAATAAACTCCTGTTACAAAAGACAGATTAATAAAAGAAAAATAAACAAATGTTTATTATTATGGATATTTCATATATACATGGGAAATACCCAGAGAATGAGTAGTTCTCCAAGAGGTGGCTCTGAATTCCCACTTAATACCATCTTCAACAAAGAACAGTCAATTTTTAGAGCAGTAGCAAGGTAAAGGCAAAGAACTTTTAGCCTCTAGGGACAGTAACTTGAGGAAAGGTAAATTAGTCCCAAATAAAGGCTGATTAGTAAAGCTTGTTAATGTAAATTCCTGTGGAATGTTCTCCATTCCAATGAGGGTGTGAAGTCTTCAGTGTTTTAACCTTTGTTCTCCCCAGTAAAAGATGGGGCAAGATAGCTATGTAAATCTATGTTACATTTTTAGGCAAATAGAGAGAAGGCCGAGAATGTCCATGAATCTGCTTCTTCCTATTTGTCTTCTGCTCAACAACCCTGAATATTTAAGGGCAGCATATTCTGGTCTCCCACAAAAGAGAAACCTAATGTAAAATATAGTATAAACTGCATTAGTTGCTGAAAACATTAAACTTTACCTGAGCCCTGGGCTCCTGGAAAAAGTCATGGTAAAGAAATCCCACCACTACTACCACCATGAGGGAAGCCAAGATATTTTATCCCAAAATATATTTCCTTGACGTAGTTGAAAATGACTGTTCACAAGGGCTGGAAATACAAAAATAGCTAAAAAGCTGTCTTTTGTGGGGAGATTTTCTCTGCATTGACACGGCCATATCTTCTCTGAGGGCCTTCTCTTGTCTGATTACAGAAAAATCAACTAAGAGTCTAAGACCTTTAAAGGTCTAAAAGAAACATTTCCCATATATTTTCTCCAAGAGCTGCTCAGAGAGGTTTCATCTACATAACAAGACCATCTTTACCAGCCAGTCCTCCTCTTTTTCCCCTCCCATGACTATTTGTTTTATCACCATAACCTGTTTTGCCACAATCCAAGCCCCAATTCTTCTTGTAACCCTCAAGATGGTGTATATATATATGAGCGTCTGAACCCCACTGGGGGTTGGGGTAATCACTCCGTGGTTCTCTCTCAAGTGTATATTAATAAATGTGTATGCCTTTTCTCCTATTAATCTGCCTTTTGTGAGTTGATTTTTCAGTGAAACTTCAAAGGGTAAAGGTGAAGTTTTTCCTTGACCACTCCAACCACCATCCTTTTGTATTTCAGAAAACAGCTTACTGTAAAAAACCATCCTGAATATAACTTAAAGAGGCCCAGAGATGATATGAAAATAAGTAATTCAAAATCTAAGTTTTTGGAATTCTAAATTATTTTGAGCCTTAAATAAATATGATTGTGGGGCCTGAGTCATGTGACAGACAGCCATAACCTAGGAAATTGTGACCTTTGTTTCTCTGTTAAATTAAGCCTTCTTTGTTTTGTAAAATGATGTAACCAGCTAAATGGGACCAGGAAAGAGTCCATCCCCCTTCACTGTTGATCATCATTGTAGATTAATTTCCCTCTTACTTTTTTTTTAATTGCTTCTAATTTTATTTTTTTAGCTCTGCAATAAAAACAAATGCATTTAACAAATACCATATGTTGCACATTTCCATGTATGGCACAGGACACAAATTTGATTAAGACATAATTCTGCCCAGTAGAATGTGGGAAAAGGGAAAGGAAGAAGAAATAGAAAACATAAGTTGAATCTGATCCTTAATATGATTTTTACTCCATGTATACTTTTATTCAAATAATAGCTTGTACACATGCAAGGATGGACTATGCTATTTCAAGGTACTTTCTATAGGGGAAGGAAAGCAGGAGAAGGAAAAGAGGATGTGGAGAAGGCCATGTTTCTCCACATCCTGAAGGAAAAAGCACTTTGGTCCCAAAAGGTGGAGGAAAAAACTCAAATGAGTGGAAGGAATATTATACAGGGGAGCAGAAGTATGTATTTTGCATGGAGGCCTCATTTTAGCAATCTTTTTGAACTTAATGCCTTAAATTTCTTATGGTGCATGAAAAACTTTCTCCATTTTTTGCTAATTTTTTAAATTTTACTTTTAAGTTCTGGGATACATGTGCTGAATGTGCAGGTTTGTTACATGGATATACACGTGCCGTGGTGGTTTGCTGCCCCTAATCTCCCTTACTTTTCTTACACGAAGACTTCATGGCTATCACATTGTCTTAAGGTAGAATGTTAAATATAGTCTTTTAAACTGGTTTTAAAAAATGAGAACAAGCCATAAGGAAAATAAAACAAGCTAATTAGATTGTAATGACTCATAAATCAACCGTGTATAGAAAATGTTGTAATCCTGTTAAATTTCTTCATTTTCTGCCTAAATAAGAAGAATTTAACTTTTAACTTCAGAACACTACCACATTTCTCTGGAATATGTGTCTTTCAGATGGCTGTTCTCAGCTTTTTGCTTGAATAAACTCTTTAAAATTGCATTCTGATCCCTTTGATCATTTCAGATTGACAATGAGCCCCTTGTCTACCTATAACAAAGCCAGACACAGACCTTCTAAATTGTCTTTTTTTTTCTTATAAATGATTAGTTGAACTGCTTAACCCCACTGATCAATCTAGACAAGATACCCAGTAACTTGACTTGACCAAATCTTAGAGACTTCTCTCCTTCCCCTGTGTCCCTGAACTTTGGCCCACCCTTGAGCTTAATCAAGCATTGGAAGCTAAGGGGACACTGGAACAAGTAACAAAACCTCCTAAACAGCCCCTCTTGAGAGCCAGCTAACCACAAAAAAAGACATTTTCTGCTCAACGTCCAATCACACCACCTGCTGATCCCACCTCCCACACCTGGTTCTTTCTAGCCTTGTTTACTCTTCCCTATAAAATAAAAGCTCTTTCTGCTTGATGATTGAGACACTTGTAGATAATACAGTCAAAGCATTCTCCCATTGCAATAGTTCCTTTCCCCCTTCACGGTAGTCCACCCTCCCCAATTGTAATAGTCTCTCCTTATTACGTCTCAATTTGTTTTTTATTCTACTTAATTAATTAATTTTTTTTTTTTGAGACAGAGTCTCACTGTGTCTCCCAGGCTGGAGTGCAGTGACTCAATCTCAGCTCACTGCAACCTCCGCCTGCCAGGCTCAACCAGTTCTAATGCCTCAACCTCCTGAGTAGCTGGGACTACAGGCACACACCACTATGTCTGGCTGATTTTGGGGTTGTTTTGGAGTTTTTTTAGTAGATACAGGGTTTCACTATGTTGGCCAGGCTGGTCTCATACTCCTGGCCTCGTGATCCACCCACCTCCGCCTCCCAAAGTGCTGGAATTACAACCATGAGTCAATTTATTTTTTGACACTATGTAAATAAATAGTTTCTAATCATTTTGAGAAGTTATATTTTTTCTTTGTTATATTTGTTTTTATTTATGGTTTTCCTTTAATGGATTTTAAATATTCATCTGAATCAGAAGCCATATAGGCAGAGGGGTCAAATCCTTCAAGGGTATTAAGTAGATTCCCACCTACCTCAGGCTGAAATGGAAACAAATAGGTAGGCGGGCCAATTCTATTTGCAAACACATCCAGATAATTAATTCTATTCTAATACCTTGCTGGCTGCAGAATCACTGTTTCTGGAGCCTTTTAAGTCATTTTCAGCTAATGCCTGAAGTGCTAGTGCATAACAAAAAAAAAAAAAAGGAAGCAAAACTAAAATATTTCATCAGATCACAGCAAGTTAAAAACCTGGCCAAATCCAAGCTTCACAGAGTATCTTGTCATTTTATCCCTGAACTGGCCCAAATAAATGGTTTGCAAGTGTTCACAAACTATCAACGTTGTACTCTTCCAAATATTTATGTTTTCCTCTGAGGTCTAATAACATGAATTTCAAAAACAAATGTGGCAATACAACATGCAGACTGGCAAAAGTTTTTCTGACTTAGGATCTTAGTAATAGGCAAAATCGTATATAAGTTAAAATTGTAAATCACATTTAATTATGCATATTTAATGAACTGCTCGCTAAAATCATAGCTGACATAGAACTTCCAGGATACATGGTGTATTAGTCTGTTTCCACACTGCTATAAAGAGATGCCCAAGACTGGATAATTTATAAAGAAAAGAGGTCTAATTGATTCACAGTTCAGCATGGCTGGGGAAGCCTCAGGAAACTTAAAATCGTGGCAGAAGGCAAAGCAGAAGCAAGGCACGACTTACATGGTGGCAGGTGAGAGCATGTGAAGGAGGAACTGTCAAACACATAAATCCATCACATCTCATGGGAACTCACTAACTACACGAGAGCAACATAGGGGAAACTACCCCCAGGATTCAATTACTTCCACCTGGTCTCTCCCTTGGCACATGGAAATTATGGGGATTACAATTCAAGATGAGATTTGGGTGGGGACACACACACTTCCCAACCAATCATGATACACTCAAGCAACCCACCATCAGGGCTAGGAACTGTTTATCTCACCCAATACTTTCATTTTCCCAAAGAAATGGAGACCCAAAGAGGCCAAACAGCTCACCAAGGTGACATAGCCACTTGACTGTGTGCTCCTCCTCATGGCTAGCTCACTTTGTTCTAGCCAAGTTTTTGAGCACAGGTAGAAAAAGACAAACTGAGGTATGAGGATGTCTCTTCATTGCTTATGTCAGTCTCAGACTTCGCCTTCTGGCTCCAGTTTAAATCACTTTATGCAGGATGGCTGAAGTCTGAAACTTCCATAAGCAATTTGGTTTGTAACTGACTTTGCAGGCTGGATAAAGTGACCCATTTAGCCTGCTGGACAACTGAATGACTGTTCAGTGTGTAGAGATTAGAATGTAATACAACATCCATGTCACAGCATAGATCATGGGCAGAAGAGGAAGAGCATCAGTGCTTTGCCATTAAGTGGCTCTGTTTGACTTTTATTAAACCCTCTTTGGCTAGAAAGACCAATGGTGAATCCATCAAGAAGCCTGAATTATCATTTTCAAACGAGTGGTTTCTCTGCATCTCAAACAAGGGTCCTATACTGTCCTCGTAAGTAGCCAAGATCAAATGTGAAAAATTGGATCATGAGGAATTTATAAGTGCAATTAACTAATATCTTTAGCCTGAAAAGACTGCTCCCTGTTAAGACGCCCTTCCAAAAACATGACTTTGCTGACCTAGATTTCTCAGCATAATGGTTCTGTTTGCTTCCTACCTGTCTCAGTGCTAATTTACTTTTTGCTCATGTTTCTGAAAATAGCAAATCTCCTCCTTTTTTTTCAGATGGAGTTTCGCTCTTGTGCCCAGGCTGGAGTGTAAAGATCTCGGCTTCCTGCAGCCTCTGCCTCCCGGGTTCAAGCAATTCTTCTGCCTCAGCCTCCCAAGTAGGTAGGATTGTGGGCGCCTGCCACCATGCCCAGCTAATTTTTGGTATTTTGAGTAGAGACGGGGTTTCACTGTGTTGGCAAGGCTGGTCTCGAACTCCTGACCTCAGACTATCCACCCTCCTCAGCCTCACAAAGTGCTGGGATTATAGGCGTGAGCCACCGCGCCCGACCAAATCTCCTACCTTTAAGACATAACAAACAGAGTAAAAGAAACTAACTCTTCTGCCAGTAAAAAGTTCCCATTCACCATTCTTAGAAAGGAACTGGAGAGTCATATAAGTCAGGTAAACTTTCAAATAACATTTCAAAGGGGGGCGCAAATACTCAGCAAGGAATCTAATACTGAAGTTTGGGTCTAAAAACTTGAGTTACAGCAAAATAACCTCTCTGAGACACTAGAAGAGAAAATAGGGAGCACTGCTGGGAGATGCCCAATTGTAGCCTAAAGGGCTGCGGTGATATCTATAGGGGAGAAAGTAAACTGGGAATAGAATTGGGAGAAAGCAAAGAAGATACTTAGACAATTGCTTTTAATAAAGCAAAATGTCAGAGGGCTGAATAGATTAAAAATATGATGAGGTATTTTTCTTAAGGCACATAGCTGACTCTTATTTATAGATTAAATCAGAAGGTTGATCTGAGGTCTGTTAAAAAATCAATCTCTCAAAACCACTTACCTCCTTTTAAGTGTTCCTATTATTTCTTTTAGCCTGTAAATGTTCCTGCCCTTCCTTCCCACAACTCTGTAAAAAACAGTCTCAAATGCACGTTATCTGCAGTATTAATATGATTGATTGGTTGAATAGTGGACACTTGATCCAAGACCAGGCAATCTATTGTCTAGCCAGCACTCAATTAAAATACTTCCTCAAGAATTTAAGTTAGGAGAAATCCCAGCTGTACACAGTGGGTAGAACATAATCTAACTAAAGGGCCAAGTGGATGGATGGACTCTGACGGAGCTTGCCATTTTGATACAGACAAATGTATAAACAGACTGATGTGCAGAAAAAGAATGGAGCAACATAGAGAAAAAAGCAGACACTTAAGACCCTGTGGTCCAAGAAAGAGTGAGAAGGTAACAGAGAGAGTAGCTGCCTTAGGTAACTGATGGCACAGCAATCCTCAGTCACAATTTGGTTGACATACCCGTAAGTATGTTGTCTCTGTGTGGTTTCTGTAACCTTTTGTCAAATACCCTTTTGTCAAATTTTGGCTAAGCAGTGCTCTTAGTTATTCTGCTGCATTATTCCTCCTATTTTCAGAAGACCCCTATGCGGGCAGAATTGTCTTCTAGAGAGAAATACAACTCTGGAAAAAAAGAGAATGCTAAGAACAAATGATCAAATTGTACGCGAAAATAAAATGCATGTGCATATTCACATCTGTTATTTGTATGTAAAACAGTATAAAATATTAGATTTATTGGCATTAAATCAGACAAGCTTAACTGTTGCCTTTGAGAAGCCTACAGCTAGCTTCATCGTAAATAATTGCTCATAATAATCTAAAACTCTACTGATATATATATCTTTATATAAAATATGTATTTATATATATATCTCTATAAAATCTAACTATATATAAATCTAAAATATATATAAAGGTATATGTAATATATAAATGTATATATAAAGATTATATATGTATATATCTTTTTATTTCTCTTCCTTTTCCCTCAAAATAATAAAGAACATTCTGAATTTTACCTAAGGGAATATCAGTGATATCTGTTATAAACAGACAGATAAATTCTATATGAGAAGATAAATTCTGTATGAGAAAAGTTGAGCAGGCAAAATAAAGACGATTTTATCATTTTTACAAAATACAAAGAAAAGTGAATCATTTTGTCCCTGAACCTTCGGTGGAAGGCAAGATTCAAAAAGAAAAAATACAGTGTGAAGAGAATATTTTTAAATGATTTTTGGCTGCAACTTGTAGAGAGAGAGAAAGAAAACATAACCAGAGATGTAGATTATCAGACTAATGTCTTTAAGTTTTACATGAAGACCCAAAGATAATCACTCTAATAAAATCATATGTAAGTAACATATTTAAAAGCATACTCAAAATACCATCATACCAACAAAAAAAAAACAGTATGAATTCACTATTTTTCATCAGAAGAGTAAAACTCTGTAGAATGAAATAAACATTAAAAAGCCAGCAATAGCATTCTACACAGACCAGAGCAGTCTGACAGGCTGTCATTGCTTATGCAGCACAAACTCTGCTATCAAGATAGTTTAATACAAAGCAGTTCTTTCCAAAGGACTTGGGACACTGTAATGACAATTCAAACCAGCCTTTTAAAAAGCAATAAAAATAAAGTGTTAAGAGTTTTCAAAGTTTTCTCACCTTTAAAGACATTTCTGTTGTTTCACCAGAAGAGATGCCTTTGTGGTTGATTTCACAGCTTACTTTAGTAAGTTTCTTTTGTGGATGAAGAGAACTTCGAATTACTGTAATAAAGACTGTAATAACAGCAAATCCAGAAATAATTAAGTCTTATAAACAGATCTTTCTGTAAAAGAGGCTGTTTATGTTAACTCTGGTTACAAGAATTCTGAGTGCAATGGGTAGAAAGGGTTTATTCATTCATTATGGGTATGTAGACATAAGTAGTCCTGAATGGCATATTTAACTCTGAAACAGAAAATAACAAAAAGATTTGTGGGCAATGAGAAGCCCAAATGCAGAAGTGGAAACTGTATCTCAAGTATTTCATGGGTTAGCTTATGTAGTGTGATGATTAAGATCTTAAGCCAGAAAAGAGTCTAGATACCCACTGTGTAATCTTGGACAAGGTAGTTAGCCTATCCAGTTTCCTCATCTATAAAATTCAACGTAAGAGGACCTTCCTTAGGGAGTTATTTGGAAATTAGGTAAACTATCTGGGCGCGGTGGCTCATGCCTATAATCCTAGCACTTTGGGAAGCCAACACGGGTGGATCGCCTGAGGTTAGGAGTTCGAGACTAGCCTAGCCAACATGGCAAAAAATCCTTCTCTATTAAAAATACGAAAATTAGGCAGGCGTGGTGGTGCATGCCTACAATCCCAGCTACTCAGGAGGCTGAGGCATGAGAATTGCTTGAACCCAGGAGGCAGAGGTTGCAGTGAGCCAAGATCATGCCACTGAACTCCAGCCTGGACGACATAGTAAGAGTCCATCATAAAAAAAAAAAAGAGAGAGAGAGAAAAGAAATCAGGTAAACTAAAGTGTGTAAATCATTTATCACAGAGACTTACAGTAAGTACTGGATAAATCAATGTGGTGGTGATGACAATGGTGATGATGACATCACTTTCACATGCCTTGGCATTATGAACCAATAAAAATTTATATAGTTGTGTACTTACTCAAGTTCAGTCCCCACATTAATTTTGCCATGTTTTCATTATTATTCCCCCATGTTCCACAGGTTCTTTCCCCATATTTAGTATGGGGCAGCCATTGTTTCTTTACAATCTTCAAACCTACAAATTTTTTGTATATAGTTCTTAGTTTTTAAACCTACAGACACATGAAGTTCTCTTTAAATAGAGTGCCTAAAATAGTTTTCTTCCTCTATCATACTCTGTAAATGTTACCTACTTACTTGATAGGAATGACCTGTGTTTGTCAGCAGTTCTTTAAACCTAACACCACTTTTTGTGTTCTTTGGCATATCAGGACTTTAGTGAACAGTCACATTTCAATTGGAGTCCAACTGAATACCAGTTCTCTGATTGTGCAAAAAAACATGATACTTCCTATGTAACACCATCGAACATTACTCCTGACCATTAAATTATGTCATGGTTACTACTGCTCATCCTACACTAGCAAGGATTAAGTTCTAATGGCGGACAAGAAGAGCTTGTTAAGCTACATTAAATTAGATGATAAAGATAGCATGGAACAGTCATGTTTTAGAATGCCTTTGTACAGTCTGTTCCAGCATACTGAGACCATGTCTGGTGCTGCATGATGAAGCTTCCTTCATCTAGAAGCACCTAGACATGAAAAACATTCCGTAGGAAAACATGATGCCAGATGATTTAGTCTAGTATATTCCCAAAAGTTACAAACTGAAAGAAAAACATGAGCAGTTTTTCAGTCTTACATCTTACTCTATCTAATATCACATGAATTTTTACATGTTTACTACCCTGTAATTAGTCTGTTCATAAATAAGTAAGCCTATCCCTCTACTCAAATGAGAAAGTAAATGTTTTCATGTAATGTCATCATTTTGCATCATCCTGGCTTCAAAAGGAAGTCAATTTTCCACCAAGAAAAGAGTCTTGACATCATACCTACAAAACCTAACCATTGGTGAACCGTGGTTGTGGTCCCCTCTACTCTGATGTATGAAACGCTTAAGGGAAGGAACCTCAGCAGCTGATGGTTGAAAGCCAGTTCAGGTAATATCCAATTATTCCTCAAGATTATGCGAGACTGGCCAGGCTTAGTGACTTGCGCCTATAATCCCAACACTTTGGGAGGCCAATGCAGGAGGATCACTTGAGCCCAGAAATTCAAGACCAGCCTGGGAAACAAAATGACACCTCATCTCTTTAAAAAGTAAAAAATTTAGCTGGGCATGGTGGCACTCACCTATAGTCCCTGCTACTCAGAAGGCTGTGGTGAAAGGATTGCTTGAGCCCAGGAGGTTGAGGCTACAGTGAGCTACGATTGTACCTCTGTACTCCAGCCTGTGTGAAAGAGCAAGATTCTGTCAAATATATATACATACATACATATATATACACATGTGTGTGTGTGTCTCCTAGACAGAAAACTAGACGATTTGTTGGAAAGAGAGAAAATTATCTGCTTGGTCAAGATGTGTGTTTCAAATTTTATACTCAGCTCAGTCATTTGCCTCTGCTTAGAGAGGTTGAAAGATACCTTCATAAAATGGCCTAGAAAATCACAATGATCACCCTTAATCTGATCTTAGGCTAAAGATGGCAGGAGTCCAGGACAGTAGACTCATGCCAGAAAGACAATAGTTTTCATGCCATCTTCTCTGACTGACCAGTAAGGCAGGTCTAGTCGTAGCACCTCATATCACATAGCATGAGCATACCTGAGTACAACATCATTTCTGATCTAAACTAGTAAGTAGGCACCACCCCAGACATAGGTTGTTGAACAGTTGAGAAAGAAAACACTGGCAGTGTCCAAGAAAGTAAAAGAAGAGGAAAATTCCCTGAGCAAAAAATAAATATTACGAGTTTATGTTGCAGCCATATCCCAGAGGACTAGTGGCAGAGCCAATATTTTCAAATCTAAACTACTACCCAAACATACTTTCTAGTGCATTGGTGGTTCATCTGGTTGTCTTTTGCCAGCCTTTACAGGTCATTAAAACCCAGTTTATCAAGAGGCTGAAGCAGGAGAGTTGCTTGAGGCCAGAAGTTCAAGGCTACAGTAAACTATGATTGCACCACCGCACTCTAGCCTGGGTGACAGAGCAAGATCCTGACTCAAAATGAAATTAAATTAAAGTAAAATAAAAACCTCAGTTTTCTTCTCTATGAAATGAAAGAGACTAAAAGATATATATGTAAAATTATACAACATATAATTATATACTATATAATATTAAAAATACATAATTATATTTAATATTAGTCAATTCATTAAATTTACCCTCTAAGTAAGTTTCAAGACAAATCTGAGAAGAAACAATATTCATTTTTAGCTTCTGCCCACCTCTTCACACTTTGCCCAACTCCTCTGGCATACACATGCATCTGCATATAACCCAACTCTGTGTAATCCTTCATCCAATTGGTTTTCCTAATGAATGGATATATAATACCTCCCGATGCCTTAATATGTTACTCTTTTCCTGGGGTGTTTGTATTTGAGTGGAAGACTATAAGAAATGCAGTGTCTTAGTCCAAATGGTAGAATTTCAAGCCCAGCTATACATCAATAGGAAAAATATTGAGTGTTGGAGGGATTGCTTTTTCAACTGCACAGCCTTGATAGTTGCACACTGTACATGCCTTAAGAATTTTAGTTGGTTAGTTTTCTCAGAATTTACAAAAAGACTATTCTAAACTCCTGGGATATTCCTTTTATCAGCCACACTGCTATATAACAAACACAAGTCTCAATAACATATAATAAAAAACATGTATTTTTCACACTTTGAAAGATTCTGCTGATCTAGACTAAATGTAGATGATCTCAGCTGGACTTCTAACTTATCTCCAGTTTAGCTAGCTCATTCGTGTGTCTTTAGGTTGGCTATGCACCATGCAATTTCATCATTCCTGGAACCAGTGAATAACCTTGGTGTGATCTTCTCATAGTGTTGGCAGAGATGAAAGAATACAAGTGCGTTAGGCAAAAATCTTTAAAAGGCCAAGCTTAGAAGTGATACACAGGCATTTCAACCACATGTATTGGCCAAAGTAAGTCACATAAACAAGCCCAGAGTCAAAATAGGAGTTGAATAGTGAAAGGACTGAAGAACTGGAATCCTACCTTAGTCTGTTCAGGGTACAATAACAAAATACTTCATTAGCTTATAAAAAACAGAATTTTATTTTTCACAGTGTTGGATGCTGGAAAGTCCAAAATCAGGGTGCCACACAGTCAGGTTCTGGTAAGAGAAGAGTTGTCTTCCAGATTGCAGACTGCTGACATCCCACTGTGTCCACACATGGTAAAAGGGGCAAGGCAGCCTTCTGGGGCCTCTTTTACACAGACACTAATTCCACATGTGAGGGAACTTCCCTCATGACCCAAATCACCTCCCAATAGTCTGGACCTCCTAATACCATCACCTCGAGGGTTAGAATTTCAACATATTAATTTGGGGAAGACACAAACATTCAGACCATAGCAAGTCACTAATACAACCTACCAGAAGTCCACCATCAGGCAAGAATTATTCATGCTCCTCCTACATAAGAAATATGCTCATCTCTATCCAGAGACTCCCAAGTCTTATCCAAATGCTACATCAGGTTGGAAGCCCATATAATAGGTATAAACACAGATCTTCTTGATCTAGAAACCTGTGAATTAAGAAGACAATATAGCTACCTCAGAAATATACTGCATGCAGTTGTGAAACAGGGACAAGATAATCACAATAAACATTCTAACTCAGAAAGCAGAAAATGAGAGGCACATAACAGGCACTGATGTATAACAACTCTGAATCCTGCTGGGAAAATGTTTCCAGGTGCTTCCACTTTTGAAATTGTAAATGTTTCTTGATTTGACTCTGGTTCTGTTCCCTGAATGTGGCTTACCAGTGCATTTTTTAAAATTGTTATTTACTAGAGACAGAGTCTTCCTCTGACACCCAGACTGATCATAGCTCACTGAAGCCTTGAACTCCTGGCCTCAAGTGATCTTCCTGCATCAGCCTCCAAGGAGCTAGGACTACAGGTGCACACCACCACATCCAGCTAATTTTTTTCTTTTTTTTTTTTTTTTTGAGAGAGACAATGTCTTACTATATTGCTCAGGCTGATCTTAAACTCCTGGCTTTGAGCAATCCTCCCACCTTGGTCTCCCAAATGCTGGACCACAGATGTGAGCTACCACATGTAACCTCGGTTAACTGTTATCCATGGACCTTGGTTCTACCTTCTACAATATCCTTCCTTTCTATCATCTTCCTTGGCTCCAAGAGCTCACTGGAAAATAAGCTCTTTGAGAAAAAATTTTAGCCTGATTACCGGTCATAAAAATTGAAAGGCCAAAAGCCTGCTAACATTTTGTTGTGCTCTATCTCTTTTACTTCAGACAAATGGTCCTTCTGCTAGTACAGCCTTCTCAAAAATGTTGTGGGTTTCGAATATCCTTCATTATTTTATTCCCTGTCCAAAGCCATTCTCTGAGAACAGTTCTAGATATCTCCAGCCTTTGGAAGAATTGTTATGTCAGACTCCTGTGAAACATGACCTAAAGATTCCTGATAGTCCTAGAGCATAGCAGAGAGGATAGAGTAGGTATCAACCTGATTCTTTCAGAAGTCTTAGTAAAAGGTCATGTGGCTACTTTCTTGATTTGGACTTTACTCTGAGCCCATTACTTACTGGCAGCAACCCAAGTTTGACCTTTACCTCCTTCCTCCAAATTTTACCTCACTCTGAGAATCTGTTACTGACTGCAGAAGCTAGAGATGAGAAACAATTTTATTTTCCAGTACTACAAGTGATTATTTTACAAACCAACTCACCACATTTTTAGTCCTCTATAATAGTTTTCTCACCATTTTTCCAGCCTCCCACCACCACTCAGTTCTAAAATAATGCTACACATTTCAGATATTTTTTGAAATAATATTCTATTTCTGGATATCAATTTTTGTACTGGTTCCCTTTGATTGTGTAGCAGACCACCCAAAAAATTCAGTGGCTTAAAATAACAACTGCTTATTGTCACAATTTTCGTCTTGGCTGGCTGGATCTGCTGATCACAGATGAGTTTATTCAAGTGTCTGGGGGTCATCTGTTGAGGCTATGAAGCTTAGGTGTAAAATAACTGGGTTTGAAGAATGTGGTATACTGTACTAATGGCCCCCCGTCCATGTCCCTTACCATGTAATTGAAAAGTGCTTCTATTAGGTCATATGACTTACTTTGGCCAATGGAAGTTGAAGTAACAGTATGCAACTCTGAGCCTGTGCCTCCAAAATCTTTGTGTATTTCTGCTTGTGTTCTTGTGCTTTCATCATTCCCATGAATAAAACATGCTTCCTTGTCCTAGAGGAAGATGAGAGACATGGAAGACAAGAGGAAGATGAGAGCTAACCCCAGCTGAGCCCAGCCTTGGTTAGCCATTCCATATCCAAAGATGTCCATGCCCTAGTTCCCGAAACTGGTGAATGTGTTAGCACATATGACAAAAGGGGAATTACAGATGTGATTAAGATAATGGATCTTAATACTTGAGATGGGGAGATTATCCCTGATTATTCAGGTGGGTGCAGTTCAATCACAGGAGTCTTTTAAAGCAAAGAACCTTTTCTAGTGGTAGTTAAAAATGTGACAACAAAAGAAGGGTCAGAGAGATGGAACATAGAAGGATTTGACCTGCTGTTGTGGCTTGAAATGGGGAAATGAATCCTCTCTGAAAGCCTCCAGAAAGGAACACAGCCCTGATGACACCTTGATTTTATCCTATTGAGACCCATGGAAGACTTCTTTAAAATAGCACACTGTAAAATAAAAAATGTGTGTTTTTTAACCTGCTAAATTTGTGGTAAGTTACTATGACAGCAAGTATATTAATACATTTCCATATTTTCTTGAGGCCTAAAAATTTGGATTCATTGAGTTGCCCTTGTAAATGGTTAATTGACCATTTTATGAATCATTTTCCTTTAAATATCAAACTTATTTTTAAATTTTTTCTCATTTACCAATATTTACTCCATGATTCTTTAAAAGCATAGAAAATTATAACATGAAAAAACTAATCTTCCAATTTCCAGTTTTGGTACTCAAAAAAAACCATTGTTTATAATGTATTTCTATTTGTCTATGTATCTATATATATGAAAGTATATGTGTGTGTTTGTGTATATATATACATATTTATCATTTGTATTTATGCAAACAAAGCCATTCTATAAATGGGAATAGACTGTGGTAAGATTCTTATACCATTCATGAAGCAGTATGAAGTATAGCCTACAATAACTTAGATGTACTTCACTTTTATAAATAAATGGAAAAGAGGACTCACTTTATCTATCTATATATCTATATCTATATATATATATCCCTAACTCTTTTAATAAAAATAGAATTTCAGTTTTTTACAAATTTTAAAAATTCCCCTTTAACATATGGATGTTTCTAGCTTTTGCTACAATACGTAATATTGCAATCAGTGTCTTTCACATTTAAATAGGGCAGAAAAATTATTTGAAAATGTATATAAAGAAATTATAGCTGAAAATTCTACAAAATTGATGAAAGGTATTAATCCACAGACCTTTTGAGCTCTACAATCCCAAAACAGAATAAACACAAAGAATATCACACCTATTCAAGCATAATATTCAGATTGCTAAGGAAAAAAACAAAAGATATACAGCAAATTTTAAAAGCAAGTTTGCTGCTTTTAAACAGAGTCCAAAGAAGGACACATTCTATACAGGGTAAAGACTATGTAAATAGTAGCCAACTTGTTATCAACAAGGAAGGACATAGGAAAATGCAACAACATCTTTAAATGAAAAACAAAACCCTCAGCCTAGGATGCTGTCTATATCAAGAGAAAATATCCTTTAAAAGGAAAAATAAAGATGTTTTCAGAGTGACAACAGCAGAATGACTCTTGAGCAAACCTGCACTATAAGAAATGCTAAAAGATGTTTCTCAGTCTAAAGAGAAATGATACCAGACAACCTTATGTCCACAGGAAGATGTAGAAATCACTGTAAAGTGTGTGTGTGTGTGTGTGTGTGTGTGTGTGTGTGTGTGTGTGTGTGTTTCAGACTGGTTGCTTTAAAACAAGCTGGTCCAACCTGCAGCCCATGGGCCACATGCAGCCCAGGACAGCTTTGAATGCAGCCCTACACAAATTCATAAACTTTCTTAAAACATTATGAGATATTTTTGTAATTTTTTTATCAGTTATCATTAATGTTAGTGTATTTTATGTGTGGCCCAAGACAGTTGTTTTTCCAATGTGGCCCAGGGAAGCCAAAAGATTGGACACTCCTGCTTTCACAGAAACTATCAACAGAGTAAACAGACAACCTGTAGAATGAAAACTTTTTGCAAATTATGCATCTGACAAAGGTCTAATATCCATCATCTATAAGCAACTTAGACAAATTTACAAGAAAATAACAAACAACCCCATTAAAAGTAGGCCAAGGACATGAACATTTTTCAAAAGAAGGCATGCATGTGGCCAATAAACATATGAAAACAAGCTTAACATTACTGATAATTAGAAAAATACAGATCAAAACCACAATGAGATACCATCTCACACAAGTCAGAATGGCTATTATTCAAAAGTCAAAAAATAACAGGTGCTGGCAAGGTTGTGGAGATAAAGGAATGCTTTTACACTGTTGGTGGGAATGTAAATTAATTCAACCATTGTGGAAAAAAGTGTGGTGATTCCTCAAAGACCTAAAAACAGAACTACCATTCAACCCAACAATCCCATTACTGGATATATATACCCAAAGGAATACAGATCATTCTATCATGAAGACACATGCACACATACGTTCATTGCAGTACTATTCGCAATAGCAAAGACATGGAATCAACCTAAATGCCCATCCATGGTAGACTGTATAAACAAAATGTGGTACATAATACACCATGGAACACTAGGCAGCAATAAAAAAAGAATGAGATCATGTCCTTTGCAGGGACTTGGATGGAACTGAAGGCCATCATCCTTAGCAAACTAACAGAGGAAGAGAAAACCAAATACTGCATGTTCCCACTTATAAGTGAGAGCTAAATGATGAGAACACATGGACACAGAGGGGAACAACATACACTGGGGCATACTGGAGGGTAGAGGATGAAGGGTGCAGGATGGAGGGTGAGAGGAGGGAGAGAATCGGGAAAATTAACTAATGAGTAGCAGGCTTAATACCTGTGTGATAAAATAATCTGTACAACAAACCTCTGTGACACAAGTTTACCTATACAACAAATCTGCAAATGTACTCCTGAACTTGTTTAAAAATACATAAAAATAAACTTGATAAAGCATTGAATTATAAGTTGCCCTGGCCATATATTACATTATCATACATAGGAGAACTATTTTGGCATTTTCTATTATTTTGTACTTATTTAATTGCCTATTCCTTTCAAATACCATATTAATGTTTTTAGTGTTTTTATAGCATGTTATAA
Organism: Cebus imitator; assembly: GCF_001604975.1. NCBI lineage: Eukaryota > Metazoa > Chordata > Mammalia > Primates > Cebidae > Cebus > Cebus imitator. The sequence goes on from NW_016107457.1 coordinate 462,299, forward strand.
AAACATGCTATCTAAACACGGCTTCTGGTAGAGATAGTCCCCCTGACGTATCATTTTCTTATAGCATTTTGGCATTTTCATTTATTTTTCTATGTGAATTTGAATATCATTTACCTGATTTCATAATGTTAAACAATATTAGCATTCTAATTAGTATTGCATTGAATATATGTTAATTTTGGTAAAATTGAATTTAATTCATATGAAGTGTTCTTATCCAAGAACATAGTGTACCTTTCAATGGATTTAGCTTTTATTCCTACGTTCTTTATAAAGAATTTTTAATTAATAATTTAACATAAAAATTTTATTAAAAGATGTTATAGTTTTGTCATATATATCCCATATTTCTTAATAATTATAATTCCAAATATCCTGTTTCATAGTATGGTTAATGAAATATCTCATTTTTATTTCTATATTTATTATCTATATAAAGAAAAGCTATTGACAACTTTTATATAGTAATGGGCAACTGCTATTAATTCTCCTATTAATTCCCAGGGGACTTTTTGGTTTGTTTTGTGTTTTAACTGAAGTCTTATAGGTTTTCTATATGAACAATTTCACCATCAGCACAAATATAATATTTTTTCTGTTCTTTCATAATACTCATGGCCTCCACACAGAATGAGACTCGGTGCATGAAGACCATTTTGGACACTCCTATGATTTCATCCCAACCCATCAGAAGCACCCATATTCTCCTGCCTGCCAAATTATCCACAAAAATTCTAGCCTCTGAGCTTTCAGGGAGAATTCAGATTTGTGAATTATCTCCTGTCCTACCACTTGGCTAGCCATGTGAAAATTAAACTCTTTCCCTACTATAACACTGCTGTCTCAGTCAACTATTTTTTGTATTCTTAATTGATCTAACACATAACAGTTTGTTTAAAATAATTACGGCAGCAATGTATTGGGTGATTACAACTTGTGGATAAGTGAAATGAATGCCAGCAACATAATAAAATTAGGAAGAGAAGACTTGGAAATAATCTGTTAAAAGATAGCTTCACTATCCATGAAATAGTATAGTGTTATTTGAAAGTGGACTTAGATTCATTGTAAATGTGTACTGCAAGCTCTAAAGCAACCACTAGAAACACATAGCAGGCAAAAGTGTAAAATGGTACAGCTTCAGTGGGAAAGCTTGAAAGTTTCTCAAAAAATTAAACATAGGTTTACTACATGATTCAGCAGTCCTACTCCTGGATATATACTCAAGAGAAATAAATAAAGTCCATAAAAAAACTTGTACAAGTTTGTTCACAACAGAATTATTCACAATAGCTAAAATGTAGAAACAACCCAAAGGTCCATCAGCTGATCAATGGATGAACGAAATGTAGCATATCCATACAATTAAATATTATTGGCAACCAGGCGCGGTGGCTCATGCCAGTAATCCCAGCACTTTGGGAGACCAATATGGGTGGATCACCTGAGGTCGGGAGTTCGAAACCAGCCTGGCCAATTTTAGGTAGAGATGGTGAAAACTCATCTCTACTAAAAATACAAAAATTAGCCAGGTGTGATGGTGCACACCTGTAATCTCAGCTTCTTTGGAGACGCAAGCACAAGAATTGCTTGAACCCAGGAGACAAAGATTGCAGTGAGCCAAGATTGTACCATTGCACTCCAACCTGGGCAACAGAGTGAGACTGTCTCAAAATAATAATAATAATAATAATAATAAAAGTAAATATTATTTGGCCATAAAAAGGAAATAACTATTGATACATACTGTAACATGAATAAATCATTAAAATGTGCTAAGTGAAAGAGCCAGAGAAAAAAGGCCACATATAGTACAATTCCATTTTTATGAATTGCCCAGAAGAGGAAAAACTCCATAGAAAAAGAAATGAGATTAGTGGTTGCCAGGGATTAGAGGGAGGAAGACACAGGGAGTGACTGCTTAATGGGTACAGAGTTGAGATTATGAAAATGTTCTGGAATTGCATAGTGATAATGGTTATATTATATTATGAATATGCAACAAACCACTTAATAGTATACTTTAAAAATCAATGTAATTTATATACAGGATAAAGGAGAAAAGTTATATGATCATTATGCTAGACACAGAAAAAGCACTTGACAAATTCAATACTCATTCATAATAAAAAC
>NW_016107457.1:464549-472033 GCF_001604975.1 Cebus imitator
AAAAAAAAAAAAAAAAAGGCTGAGGGGCAGAGGGCAGGAAATGACATAAAGGCAAACAGGCTGGCAAGAATAACAAACAAAAATTATGAAATATCATTGTAACTTGGATATAAGCAAATGTTTTTCAGACAGGACCAAAATAAATAAATAAATAAATAACCATAAGAGAAAAAAATTGAATTCAGAAAAATTTGTACGTTCTGCTCATCCAAAGGTGATGTTAGAGAAAATTAACAGGCAAACTGCAGATTGGGAGAAAAGGTTCAAAAGTATGTATCAAACTAAATATTGGTATCCTGGGTGTATAAAAAATTCTTACCATCCAAAATAAAAGACAAATAACACAGTGAAAAAAATGTTCATTATCATTAGTTACCAGCCAACTCAAACTAAAGCCACAGTGAGATAGCACTACATTCCAACCAGAAAGTGTAAAATTAAAATGACTGGCAATACCAAATTTTGACAAGAATGCCAAGCAATAAGAACTCTTATACCTTCTTGGGAAGAATGTAAAATATTACTACTTAAAAAAAAGTTCTGGCAGTATAAAACTAAATATACATCTTCTTTATGATCCAGCCATTCCATTCCTTGGTATATATCCACAGAAATAAAAGTTTTATCTAAACTTTATTCATAGAAACTTTATTCAAATAAAAAAATGGAAACTAAATGATTATCAGCGGGAGAACAGATAGACAAATCATGATATATCCATTCAATAGAATATGACTAAGCAATGAAAAGAAACAAAGTAATGATGCACACAACAAATGGATGAATTTCAAAAATATTATGCTGTATGAAAGAAGACCTAAAAGATCATAATTAATATTTATAGATTTATGTAATTTTTTAATGAAATTCCAAAATAGGCAAAATTAATATATGGTAGAAAAATCAGAGTTCTGTCGCTTCTGGGTAGAAACTGGAATTGACTGGGAAGGGACATGAGGAAACTTTCTCAGATAATGGAAATACTTATTCCTGAATAGAGATTTGAGTCGCATTATCCTTAATATATAGATCAATCTCTTGACTGTAGTCAAACTCCCAATACCACTTTCACCACCCCACACCTGTGTAGTCACACTCCTCTCCACATTCAGCCCATGTTGAGCCATCCACTCACATAGACAGCCATCTCACCCAAATATTGCCAGTACCCTACTCTGCACCAGCATGGCTCACCAACACATGCCCACCTTGCTCAGCACCATCGAATGACTTTAGGGAACGTTAGGGAACAGCTTTTACATTTCAAAAGATCCCTCTATTTCATTTGAACCTTTAATGACAGACACTACAAAGTAGGCAGGGTATATAATTTTAACTCATTTTACAGGTTAGGAAAATAAGACTCAGAAAAGTTAAATATCTTCTCCAAAACTGCTTGTTGGTAGGCAGGCGCAGTCCAATATATCAGATCCCTAGTCTAGTGTTATTTCTAGCACCTTACACAGAAGTTCTCATTCCCACCTCTATCTCTACATCCCAATTTCTGAACTAGGGGATTTGGAGAACAAAGAATCAGGCAAAATAACACAATGGGACTTGTAAACAGCCTCTGTGAGTAAGCTGGAAACCACCATAACACAGATCACATTCAGTTGTATACTCTGTGACCACAGAGAAGAAACCAATCCATGATACTTTCATGTGCTTCTGATGCACTTGCCAAATGCCAGACACTTGGGTCGACTTCTCCAATCATTCTCATAAGAGGAAGAGTTGGGAGATGTTTTAGATTCCTATGGCCACAAATCTGATGGCTTAAAACAACACCATATGTTCTCTTACCCTTCTCGAGGCAGTTCTGAAAACAGTTTCAAGGTAGTAGCAGGGTCACAGTCCCTCCAGAGGCTCTATGAGATGATCCATTTCCTTCCCTTTTTCAGCATCTACAGCTGTGTCCGTTGGCTCATGGCCCCTTCTTCCACCTTCAAAACCAGCAGAATACCATCTTCACTTTCTCTCTGCTTCTATCATTACATCACCTTCTGCCTTCTGTGTCAAATCTCTCTCTGCTCTGTCTTCACATTACCTCCTCTTGTATCATAAAATCTAATGTTTTCTTCTTACAAGGAAGATTTAACTTACTTAGGGTCCATCTGGATAATCCGGAATACTCTCCCCATCTCAAGATTCTTATTTTGAACACACCCACAAAATACTTTTGGCCATATGAGGTGTTAAAAACAAACAAAACCTTACTTGTGTGCTCCAAGGATTAGGACCTAGATATCTTTGGGGACCATTATTCAGCCTACCACAACGGCCATGGAAGGAAGGGCACATTTTTTCTTAGGATTTGTGTGGGAAAAGTTAGAATAAACTAGAATTATTTTTCTTATCATGATTAAGATAATGCTACCAGCTAAGGCATTTCAAACAACATTTAAATGAGTCGAGTCCTGCTCATTCTGTTTTCCACAAAAGAATTGTTGAAATTTGCCAATGAATTTTCAACAGCCTCTTTCACTCAAGTAGCTTTTACATCTCCAATTGATGCATAGAGCCAGGGAGTTATCATAGAAATGGAATTATTTGGTGAAAGTTAAATATATTTTCCCTTAAAATGCACTTTGAGAGGTTTTCCCACAGAGTTTTGCCCAAAGAAACAATTATTTTAAGCATGAAATTGAACATTAACATTCTGAATATGAACAAGCTCTTTGTCTTTGTTGGTCTTTGCTTTGGGGGGCATGGGGGCAGTGCTCAATAAACACAGAAATATGTTATTTTTCATGTTGTTTCTAATGCTTTTTGTTATTTTATTTTGTTTCTGTTTTGAAAAGTTTCAAATAAAACAAAAGCAGAGAATAATATAATAACTCCGTGTTATTATATTATCATCACCAGCTTCCATGTTATCAACATTCAGACACCATTATTCTATATAACTTCCACTACTTTTTTTCTGGGTGTTTTTAAAGCAAATCTAAGACATCATAAAAATTTTCTCTTAATTATTCTTTCTTAAGTATTATCTTTTATCACTAAAAATGAGGCCTTTAAAATATTTTAATTGATATATAACATTATATCAATAACACATTTGGCACAATTAACAGTAATTCTTAACAGCTTTCAATACTAGTCAGTCTTCAGTTACTTCTACTTGTTTTAAAAATGTCTTTTTACAGGTAGTATGATTAAATTAGAATTCAAGCAAGGGATTTTTTAAAAATCTTTATTGTATCTATAGTTATTACTCCTTTTTTATTCTGTATTTTTTCTTTCTGTATCTTTTCTCCTTTTTCTTGGTTAGTCTTGCCAGAAGTCTACCAGCTTTGGTTTTGTTAATATTTTTTACTATATTGTATGGCTATTATTCTGATTTAGTTGTTATTGTGGTAGAATACACATAACATAAAATTTACCATTTTTATGTATAAAATTTAATGGCATTAAATACATTCAGGATGTTATGCAACCATCACCAATATCTATTTCCAGTACTTAGAAATAAAAATTTTATAAAGAGATCTGACAAAGTGACTTTAGCTCCTCAAGACAACTTCTCTCCTGAAAATAGGATGGATGGAAATTTCAGAATAGATGTTTACAAGCTCATTAGAAGTTCCCAATATCATGCCAAGTTTTAAGGCTCTGACCTGTTTCACAGTGAGATAGTTTTAACTAGTATTTAATAAATGTCATTTACAAGAAGGATGCATTTGAATGCATTAAATCCTCATCCAAATGTCAACAGCCTATCAAGCAGCATCATATAGTAGATGAAATTGCTGGTTTCATCCCAAGGTTCACTGAATTATAAAGCTGTTTACAAAAATTAACTCACCAATGAATTGCATCTCCATTTATAGGAACTGGTTTAGTCCCTGAAATGTGTCCACCTCATCAGCAGTCACAACCTCACTTAGTCATTTTTCTTGCTATTATTATTAATTAGAAATGATACAATCAGTCCTTAGGAGTATAGCAAGTTGTTGACATTCTCTGTTGAAAATGTATTGGGACAAAATCAATTAGTCAAACTTGATTAAAATAGCTGGTAAACTGAAAAGAACCTCAACAATACAGATTATCCATCTAGCTCTACTAAAGTCAAGACTTTGAAATAAAATGTGATACATGTATTTTTTAACTGAGCATTTATTCAAGGAAAGCAAGAGAATAGAAAATCAGACATCCTGAACACTATATGGAACATTCCACATGAGATTTGACTTAAGGCATCACAGCTCACCATCTTAGAAAATGTGAGGGATCCAGTCTGTGATGGTCAGGTCATTAAGTGCTGTGATGCATGGATCTCCATGAAAACATGATTAATTTCTGATTTTTTAAAAATGCATAGGATTGAAGAGAGGAAAAAGGAAGAAATAATTCTATTTTTACATCTCATCCAAATATGAAGATAACATTGAATAACCTTCATAAGGAATAAAGTATGAAATTACTTTCACGGTGTAAGAGCCTCAAGGTCACTGCTGGTCTGTCATAATATTCTTTAAGAGATGTTTTATTCCAGTACTTTAGATTTCAACTCATGGCCGAATCTATAAAACATCAGCATGAATTAAACATAGAAGAATCACAAAACCTGAATGTAACAAGAGGAGATTGATAGAGTTTGGCTTCTTCTATGTACAATTAAAATAAAACATGATAGAAAATCCTTCTGAGGCAAAAACAGTAGCTTTGTAGAGGAGCAAACAAAGATGTCTCAAATGTAATTAGCTTAACTAAATAGGAATAAGAGAAAATAAATGGTTGAGTAATTTTACTTCTACAACTGACTTTACTGATTTGTAGAAGGAACAAGCCAGCCAGCTCCAGAGTCAAGGTATTAATCATTCATTCATGTGGGGGTGTCCACTATGCTCTGGTACTTTGCTAGGTGCTGGTGATACAAGAGGGAACAAGACAAATACATTCCCTTCTTCATGAAACTTGTATTCTGGTAGAGGATAGAAGATAGATGAGTAAATATATTTTTGAAAGAGGATCCATGGCCTAAGGTTGGCAAAAGCACATAAAATAAATGATTACGACAGTGTTCACAGAGGGAAGAGCAAAACCCATAGGAGACATGAGGGGTCACTCTCTGATCACTAATTATTATATTTATATATGTCTTCACTTGATGGAAGATAGTTTTTTTACAACAGCCAATCATTCAGACCCTCATAGAGTCACATTTTAATGATGATGCTGGTTATGGACATAAAAGCAAAATGAAAGATAATTGAGGTCATGCCTATAATCCCAGCACTTTGGGAGGCTGTAGTAGGTGGATCTCTTGAGCCCAAGAGTTCGAGACCAACCTGGCCAATAGGGCAAAACCCCATCTCTACTAAAAGTACAAAAATTAACTGGACGTGATGGCATGCACCTACAGTCCTAGCTACTCAGGAGGCTGAGGCACAATAATCATCTGAGCCTTGGAAGTTGAGGCTGCAGTGAGCTGTGATGGTGCCACTGCACTACTGCCTAGGCAATGGGAGTGAGACCCTTTCTCAAGAAAAAAGAAAGAAAGAAAGAAAAATTGAGGCTGGCACAGCGGCTGAGGCCTAAGGCCCCAGTGGGAGGTTCAGGTGGCAGAATCTGAGCCTCAGAGGTCAAGACTGCAGTGAGCTGTACTCCAGTGCACTCCAGCCTGGTTGATAGAGCAAGACCCTGTTTCAAAAAAAAAAAAAAAGAAAGAAAGAGGGAAAGAGAGAAAGAGGGAAACAAGAAAGATAGAAAGAAAGAAGGAAAGGAAGGAAAGGGAAGGGAAGGGCCTCAGAGGTTCCCTATAAAAATAAGAACATAGGTGATCCAAGATGGCTGTTTCAGAACAGCTCGGAGTTGCAGCCCCCAGTGAAAGCGCAGAGGGTGAGCGGACGCCACATTTTTATTACCCACGGACCAGGAGATTCCCAGGTGGAGGAGCCCCATGGGTTGCCAGCACGGCTGTTGTGGCCGGCGCGGTTCTATTGGTCAGTGCGGCTGCTTTGCCCCGCGCAATGGATTCTTGGCGCCCCGGCTGGCGGTTCTCCATACAAAATACACAGGTCCGGGTGCCCTTTAGTCTGGCAATTGGAGACCCAGGAAGTCGCCCATTCATCTGATTAAAGAGGGGACTGAACAGGGATCCAGGCCAGGAGATTCCTGGGCAAAAAAAAAGCGCCATGAATCTCAGCACCACTGTTTAACCTGGTGCACTGAGACGCCACACAGGAAATCACACAGATCCCTGGGTGCCCTTTCAACAGGTGACTGGGATAGAGTCCACTCTTCAACTAAAAAAGAAAAAAAGGCTCTGAGGCAGGGACCCAGGTGATCAGGCTCGGTCCCACCCCCACAAAAGAACAGCAATCAGAAACTCTCTGGATTGAGAGTTTCACAGCAAGCGCAGCTGAACTGGGGATGGTCCAGCGCTGTTGGGGAGGGGCATCCGCCATTACCAAGGCACTCCAACACTACAGAGGTAGTCAGCCAATGCTGAGGCAGCCTGCCATTGCCAAGGCAACCCACCATTGCCAAGGCAACCTACCATTACAGAGAGAGTCCACCAATACAGAGGAGAGCCACCATTGCTGAGGCAGTTCTAACTACACCCATATAAACAAGACTGCAGGGAAGTTCACACGGCAGCTAGGCGGAGCCCACAGCAGCTCAGCAAAGCCTCTGCAGGCAGACAGTGAACAAGCTGCCTCCTTGCTGGGCAGGGCAGCGCTGAAAAAAAAAAGGCAGCAGCACAACGGAAACTCATAAATAAAGCCCAAACTCCCTGGGACAGAGCACCTGGGAACAAAAAGTGGTTTATGAGTTCTGCTGCAGCAGACCTAAAACGTACCTGCCCAGCAGCTCTAAATGAACAATGGAGCTCACAGCTCAGCACTTGAGCCCCTATAAAGGACAGACTGTCTCCTCAAGCAGCTCCCTGACCCCTGTATATCCAAAGAGTCACCTCATACAGGAGAAATCAGACATTTGGCGGGTATCCTTCTGGGACAAAGATAGCAGAAGAAGAAACTAGTAGCAACCCTTACTGTTCTACAGCTGCTGCAGGTGATCCCCAGGCAAGCAGGGCCTAGAGTGGACCTCAGCAGTCCTACAGCAAAGGGGCCAGACTGTTAGAAGGAAAACTAAGAAACAGAAATAACTTCATCATCAACAAACTAGACATCCACTCAGAGACCCAACCTGAAAGTCAGCAACTACAAAGACGAGAGGTAGATAAATCCATAAAGATGGGAAGAAACCAGCGCAAAAAGGATAAAAACACCCAAAACCAGAACACCTGTCCTCCTAAAAGGGATTGCAACTCCTCACCAGCAAGGGAACAAGGTTGGATGGAGAACGAGTGTGATGAAATGACAGAATCAGACTTCAGAAGGTGGGTAGTAAGAAACTTCTGTGAACTAAAAGAACATGTTCTAACCCAATGCAAAGAAACTAAGAACCTTGAAAAAAGATATGATGAAATGCTAACGAGAATGGACAAATTAGAAAGGAAATTTTTTTAG
>NW_016107457.1:473883-476123 GCF_001604975.1 Cebus imitator
AAACTAGTAAACCTGGAAGAAATGGATAAATTCCTGGACACTTGCCTCCTCCCAAGCCTAAACCAGGAAGAAGCCAAAACCCTGAACAGACCCATAACAAGGTCTGAAGTTGAGGCAGCAATTAAGAGCTTACCACCCAAGAAAAGCCCAGGTCCAGACGGGTTAACACCGAATTCTACCATACATACAAAGAGGAGCTGGTACCATTCCCTCTGAAACTATTCCAAATAATCCAAAAAGAGGGAATCCTTCCCAAATCATTTTATGAAACCAACATCATCCTGATACCAAAACCCAGCGGAGACTCAACAAGAAAAGAAAACTTCAGGCCAATATCCATGATGAACATAGATGCAAAACTCTTCAATAAAATACTGACAAGCCGATTGCAACAGCACATCAAAAAGCTTATCCATCATGATCAAGTAGGCTTCATCCCAGGGATGCAAGGCTGGTTCAACATACGCAAGTCTATAAACGTAATTCACCACATAAACAGAACCGAAGACAAAAACTACATGATTATCTCAATTGATACAGAGAAGGCCTTTGACAAAATTCAACAGCCCTTTATGCTAAAAACCCTCAATTAGCTAGGTATTGACGGAACGTATCTCAAAATAATAAAAGCTATTTATGACAAACCAACAGCCAATATCATACTCAATGGGCAAAAACTGGAAGCATTCCCTTTGAAATCTGGCACTAGACAAGGATACCCTCTCTCACCACTCCTATTCAATATAGTACTGGAAGTTCTAGCCAGAGCAATCAGGCAAGAAAAAGAAATAAAGGGTATTCAAATAGGAAAGGAGGAAGTCGAATTGTCTCTATATGCAGACGACATGATTGTATATTTAGAAGACCCCATCATCTCAGCCCAAAATCTCCTGAAACTGATAAGCAACTTCAGCAAAGTCTCAGGATACAAAATCAATGTGCAAAAATCACATGCATTCCTAAACACCAATAACAGACTTAGAGAGAGCCAAATCAAGAATGAACTTCCATTCACAATTGCCACAAAGAGAATAAAATACCTAGGAATACAACTAACAAGGAACGTAAAGGACCTGTTCAAGGAGAACTACAAGCCACTGCTCAACGAAATAAGAGAGGACACAAACAGATGGAGAAGCATTCCATGTTCATGGTTAGGAAGAATCAATATCGTGAAAATGGCCATACTGCCCAAAGTAATCTACAGAATCAACACTATCCCCATCAAGCTACCAATGACCTTCTTCACAGAACTGGAAAAAAACACCTTAAACTTCATATGGAATCAAAAGAGAGCCCGCTAGCCAAGTCGATTCTAAGCAAAAAGAACAAAGCGGGGGGCATCACATTACCAGACTTCAACCTATACGATAAGGCTACAGTAATCAAAACAGCATGGTACTGGTACCAAAACAGAGATAGAGACCAATGGAACAGAACAGAGACCTCGAAGTCAACTCAGCATATCTACAACCATCTGATCTTTGACAAACCTGACAAAAACAAGCAATGGGGAAAGATTCCCTGTTTAATAAATGGTGTTGGGAAAACTGGCTAGCCATGTGCAGAAAGCAGATATTGGACCCCTTCCTGACACTTTACACTAAAATTAACTCCAGATGGATTAAAGACTTAAACATAAGACCTAACGCCATAAAAACCCTAGAAGAAAATCTAGGCAAAACCATTCAGGACATAGGCGTAGGCAAGGACTTCATGTCCAAAACACCAGAAGCATTGGCAACAGAATCCAAAATAGACAAATGGGACCTAATCAAACTCCACAGCTTCAGCACGGCAAAAGAAACAGTCATTAGAGGGAATCAGCAACCAACAGAATGGAAAAAATTTTTGCAGTTTACCCATTTGACAAAGGGCTGATATCCAGAATTAACAAAGAACTAAAACAGATTTACAAGAAAAAAACAAACAAGCCCATTCAAAAGTGGGCAAAGGATATGAACAGATACTTTACAAAAGAAGACATACATGAGGCCCAAAAACATATGAAAAAATGCTCATCATCACTGGTCATCAGAGAAATGCAAATCAAAACTACATTGAGATACTATCTCATGCCAGTTAGAATGGTGATCATTAAAAAATCTAGAAAGGCCGGGCGCGATGGCTCAAGCCTGTAATCCCAGCACTTTGGGAGGCCGAGGCGGGTGGATCACGAGGTCAAGAGATCGAGACCATCCTGGTCAACATGGTGAAACCCCGTCTCTACTAAAAATACA
>NW_016107457.1:476843-548699 GCF_001604975.1 Cebus imitator
ACAGTGGGGGGTGGGGAGTTGGGGAGAGATAGCATGGGGAGAAATGCCAAATATGGGGTGATGGGGAGGAAGGCAGCAAATCACGCTGCCACGTGTGTACCTATGCAACAATCGTGCCTGTCCTTCTTATGTACCCCAAAACCTAAAATGCAATAAAATAGATAAAAATAAATAAAATAAGAACATAGTAATAAATGCATGGTATATCATTAGTATGAACCATATACTGTGATAAGATGATATATTTAAATAACATAAGAAAATAAATGTCAAATATTTAGAAATTAATTACCACTAATATTGAATATTTTAAAAGATAACAGACTTCAAATGAAACTGTTAAGCAAAAAAAGTATAAATTGCCCTATCCAATAGCCTTGATCTTTGTTTTGTGACAAAGATTCCAAAAAATTCTTTTTTCATTTTGCATTAGTATTATTTGAATTAAGAATTTATCCAAAGACATATTTTTGTTGCATGTTAACATACATGTTCCTTCAAATAATTTAATTTTATATATGCTTTAGTTTTTATTTTGACATTGAAATTGAGATTGCTTTTGCTAATACAAATTTTAGATCAGTTTGTGATTTCATGTCAGAGTATTCCATACAAACGTCCATATCTTTCTCTGCGTTTCTCTGTTACAGTTTTGCAAAAATAGTAAGTACTATTTTAGATAGTGAATATTTAGACACTGAAAAACACCAGCAGACATTATTGGGTAGTATTCTATTAACATAATATTCAGATCTTCTCACAAAATTAACAGCACTACTTTTAATCGTGGGTAAAAATTTCCAATTTAGGGACATGTTTTGCCACAAAACTTGTTATTTCTTGGATCGCCACTCATAGGATTTTTATGTAGTATGCAATGTATGGTAACCTATTAATATTAATAATATCTCTTCTATCTATAAGGTTCACTGTGAGAAGCAGTCAGAGACATAAATACTCATTTATAATACCATTGCAACAGAGACAAGCAAATCTGAGTGATTATATCACAACCACTTCTCTCCTATGTGCTATTGTCCCAGTTTTCAGAAGTGTCCAACTTAACTTTTGACTGCACATGTCTGCTTTTCCTGTTCTTCCTTTTGACATCAGTGGATTCCTTCAAACCAGGAATCACTCTGTGTTGATTAATAAAGATTAATTATTTCAGGAGAATTGTAATACCTTTTTCCATGTTTCTGACTTCTCAGCTGAATTTTTTTCTGGGACCTGGAATTTGAAAAAAAATAAATAAATACGGTTCCCAAGAGTTACAAGAAAGAATTCCTGCATGAAAAATACTAAGGTTGACGAACGTGGTAAATACAGAAAATCAAGAGAATGCAACAGTGTTCAAGATTTCCCAACTGTGGGCACAGTGTTCTAGTAAAGCATTTACTTCAGGTCCACATGTATGAGCTGAAATATAGTTGTATATCACCATCCCTAGGACTGCAAAGATAAGGGCATGAGCTTCACACAATGCTAAGAAACTCTTCAAGATAATCAAGATTCCAAAGAGAACTCAGAGGCCCTTCAGGGAATAAAGGTTGAAAAAACTTTGATCCCAAGCATTGATACTTATATCTATTGTCTTCAGTAACATAAGATCACTGCTTTGAGATGTTAAAGTGAACTAAATATGACCTGAGAAGGACTCTGTACTTCCTTATTTGAGTCTTTGTGGACAAACTGTTACCTAACTTAGTAGGCAGACAAGATTGGAAATCTAACTTAGGAGTATGCACCTGCAAAAATAGCTGAGTCTTGGCCAATCCCAGCAGTTCTACTTCAACCACTCATATACTGCTGAGCATTCAAACTGTGTTCAAATAAGGCAAACCCCAACCTGTAACCAATCCAGCTGTTTCTGTACCATATTTCCTATTTCTATATCTCACTTTCCTTTTTTTGCCTACGACTTTGCTCTAACCATGAGGCATCCCCGGAGTTTCTCTGAATCCGCTGTGATTTTGGAGGCTGCCTGATTAGCAAATTGTTATTTCTTTTTCCTTGCTCAATTAAACTCTGTCGAGTTTAATTTGTCTGAAGTTTTCTTTTAACAGAGGGGGGAAAATATTTGAAAATATGAAATAATTTATATAGGAAACAGCACAGTATCGGGAACATAGCAGACTCTTCAGATTTGTTTAAATAAAATTCTTCCAAAAGCAATATCCTTGCCCTGTCTTCTCACTCTGAAGATTCATTTAGAGGGTCACTGCTTTTCACTGGATGTTTAACTTCCTAGGTTGAGTCTATCCCCCATCGCTTATCCTTCATGCTACACAGCACTGCACTGAATTTCTCCCTTGTGAAATCCAGCTCCATTGCTAATAAAGGCTTGCGAGTGGTCAGCTTGCTTTCATTCACTTCTGACCATTTTCCAGGACCCAATTAAGGCAGCCACAGTCTTAAGGGATGGGGAGAGGAAGGAGAGATTCTGCCAATTTACCTCTATTACGCAGATGCCTAATTGTGTCATTAAAACTTGGCAAATGATCCAGAATCCAGTAGTCAATAATTCACAGCCAAGAAACATGAAACCCAAGGCAACCCTACAGACGGATTTTCTTTCTACAGCCTTCCTTCTTAGAGAAAGAGTTTAATTCACACAGAGCCAGCGTATGGACTGGAGTTTTATTATGGCTCAAATCAATTCCTCCCCAAAAAAACCAACAATTGGGGTTTTTAAGGATTATTTGGTAGACGGGGGGTTGGAAAGTGGGGAGTGATAATTGGTCAGGCCAGAGAAATCATAGGAAGTTGATGCTGTCCTCTTATGCTGAGTCAACTCCTGGGAAGGGGCCACAAGACCGAATGAGCCAGTTTATCAACCTGGGTGGTACCAGCCAATCCACTGAGTACAGGGTCTGCAAAATATCTCAAGCACTGATCTTAGGTTTTACAATAATGGTGTTAACCCCAGGAGCAATTTGGGGAGCTTCAGAATCTTGCAGCCTCCAGCTGCCTGACTCCTAAACCATAATTTCTAATCTTGTGGCCAATTGGTTAGTCCTACAAAGGCAGTCTAGTCCCCAGGCAGGAAAGAGGTTTGTTTTCGGAAAGGGCTGTTATCATCTTTGTTTCAAGGTTATATTATAAACTAAGTTCCTCCCAAAATTAGTCTGGCTTATGCTCAGGAATGACCGAGGACAGCTTGGAGCTTAGAAGATAGATTCAGTTAGGTCAGATTTCTTTCACTGTCATTATCTTCTGTTATAACTTGGCAAAGGTGGTTTCTACCCTATTCATTTCTATTTTCTCTTTCCCCCTGTGTCTTCTCCTTTTCTTCTCTTCTCTGTCTGCTTCTCCACCTGGTTTTTTCCCTCAAAAAGTTGGCATACATGAAAAAGAATAAAATCATGTCCTTTGTAGCAACATGGATGCAATTGGTGGCCATCATCCTAAGCAAATTAGCAAAGGAACAGAAAACCAAATACCACATTGTTCTCACTTATAAGAGCAAGCTAAACATTGGGTACATATGGACATAAAGATGTGAAAAATAGACACTGGGAACTACTTAGAGAAAGGAAAAAGGGAGGAAAGAAAGGCCCGAAAAATTACCAGTCCAGTGCAATGTTCACTACCTGGATGATGGGATCATTTGTACCCCAAACCTCACTGTTTCATATATATATAACACTTAGTAAAACTTAGGGTTAGGGGATGGTAGAGTTTAATCTTTCGTTATGTAAATCCCTTCCCTAATTGGTTTTGTGTAATTTTAACTTATGTAATAGTTTAAAATGTAGTTTATGATATGTTTATTTCTGCACTTCTACAATTCTTGAACAATCTTTAATAGTGAAATATTTGAACAGTTCATGAATTCAGTACAACATTTAAATAATTCTGTTCAGTTTCCAATGCTTCTTATATAATTTTCCTACTGATGCATTATTTCTCAGATATGCAGAGGTCAGAGAGTATTTAAACTGTCAGGTGTGATGCTTTATGATTTCCTTAAAGCAAACCAGGAAAATCCCTGGGACACCTGGGCTCCTTGAACACATGAATATAAAGAAAATATTTACAAAGGCAAAATAATTCCAAGAGCTCATGTGCCCGTTTCTTCACTGAGGTAGTCCAACCCTACCAGCAGCATGGAATCCATATTCCATCAACCTGCACTCAAGAATAAAGATTCCTAAAACACTGATTTGTTAAATCATACCAGCTAGATTCTCTTTAAGGTTCATTGGCTAAGCAAGTAGATCCTATGTTTTTATAGAGTTCAGCACTGATAGAAATAGGTGAGGAACTGACTTAGATTCTCATGGTTCCACTAGACACTTACAAGAGGCGTTTGAAAGCAGAAACTCTAAAGCAAACTAGTCAAAGGACCCTCAGTTGAAACAAATTTCACCAAGCAAGATTTGTAGTTTAACATATGTCTAACAATGAAATACCAACTCAAGTGGAAGAGTTTATTGACCAGATCTATGAAAATTATTTTGAATTTGTCCTCTTCTGGTCAAGAACTTTCCACATGTGAGATGAGAGAGGGATGAAATTGGGGCCCCATCTTTCCCTGGAGCACCTCCAGGAGAAGTGGCCTCCTGACCTGAGGCTTATTAGGACTGCGCTCAGCCAGCTGAGCTCCCTTCATGGTGAGATGCAGCCAGGACCATTGTTGTTTCTGAACAGCACCAGGAAGGAAGGCTACTGCAAAGTAGTAGATTAGTGAGAGTAAATCTTATCAGTGTGATTAAATCTGATGCTGAGGTGATAAGAAATATATCACTCTACTCTACATAATTATCTGTTGTAATAAACCAAGTTACAGTATTTTGTAATGCTTCCTAGTGCCATGTGGCTCTGAGTACATTTGTGCCATGAGTACACATGGCTCATTCTGCTCTTCCACACGTTGCCTTTGAGCCATCTGGCTATGTCATGTGGCTGTGGCAGCAACTGGATTCACAGAGAGGAGTTCCAGGCTGCACGTCAAAGAAATGATCAATGTTTGAGATGGTGGATAGGCTAATAATCCTAATCTGATTACTATACATTATATGTACCAAAACATCACTATGTACCCCATGAATGTGTACAAGTATTATTTGTCAATAATTAAAAAGTAAAATTTTTTTAAAAGCATAGACATATGAAAAAAGTGTCAACACTGAAGTCAGGTGAAAGAAAATAAATGTTGAAAAGTGGTAAACATGTACTCATTAAACTATCCCATAGTTGTTTGTCCTTGAATAATGTGAGCTTTATTCCACCATTCTCTGAGCTTTATTCCACCATTGAAGAATGAAGGTAATAATACATATTTTATAATATTATGAGAATTAAATGGAAATAATGTTATATAAAACACATGTCTATTATCTACCACAAAATAGATTCAATAAATGGTAACTATTATTTTTATCATCAGCAACATAATCTGCTATGTCTTGTGGGCTTTCCCTCTTCTTCTCCATACTGTGCTTTCTTTATCTCCCATCATACTGTCTCCTTCAGATATGATGATGATGGATTGTGATGCTGATAATGGAGAAGGAAGAAAGAGAGGGAGTGATTTACATTCATTCAATATTCCTGCTGTCCCATTTCCTGTGCTACATGCTTAACATATGGATTAGTCTGTTCTCACACTGCTAACAAAGACATATTCAAGACTGGAAATTTATACAGGAAAGTGGTTTCATGGACTCACAATTCCATATGGCTTGGGAGGCCTCACAATTATGGTGGAAGGCAAAGGAGGAGCAAGTCACATCTTACATGGATAACATCAAGCAAAGAGAGAGAGCCAAGGGAAAGGGGTTTCACTTTATAGAACCATAAGATCTTGTGAGACTATTCACTACCATGAGAACAATATGGGAGAAACTGCACCCATGATTTAATTATCTCCCACTGGGTCCCTCCCACAACACATGGGAATTATGGGAGCTACAATTCAGGATGAAATTTGGGTGGGGACACAGCTAAACCATATCAAATAACATACATTTTCTAGTTTAATTCTCATAACAAATGCTACTAAGTAGGCACTACAGATGAGAAATGAAGGTTTGGAGACCTGAATTTACTGGACCAAAGTTCACACAGCAAATAAGTTGCACTGATATAATTTGAAACCAGCGTTTATGGCTTTAAGTACTATAAAACTTGCTTATGCATGCCTATAGTCCCAGCTACTTGGGAGGCTGAGGCAGGAGGATCACTTGAGCCTAAGAGTTTGAGGCTGCAGTGAGCTTTGCCTATGATTATGCCATTGCACTCCAGCCTGGACAACAGACAAGACCCTGGTTTGTTTTTGTTTTTGTTTTGTTTAAAAAAAAAAAAAAAAAGGCTGGCACGGTGGCTCACACCTGTAATCCCAGCACTTTGGGAGGCCGAGGTGGGCAGATCACGAGGTCAAGAGATTGAGACCATCCTGGCCAACATGGTGAAACCCCGTCTCTACTATAAATACAAGAAAATTAGCTGGGCGTGGTGGCACGTGCCTGTACTCCCAGCAACTCTGGAGGCTGAGGCAGGAGAATTGCTTGAACCTGGGAGGCGGAAGTTGCAGTGAGCTGAGGTTGCACCACTGCACTCCAGCCTGGTGCCTGGTGATGGAGTGAGACTCTGTCTCAAAAAAAAAAAAAAAAAAAGCTTACCTATACAAGAACTTTCTCCACAATTGAAGACAAACCCACCAGCAGTGGCATACCTCACCTTATATTTAGAGTGAAGGAAATCAAAGTATTTTACCCCAAAATATATTTCTTTGACATATTTTGAAATGACTGCCACAGGGCCAGCAGACACAAGTGGCCTTGCAAAGTTGTCTGGTTGTCTGTTGTGGGGTAAATTTGCCTTTGAAGAAAAACTCCATTGTTGGAGCCAGCCCTTCCTTTTCGAGGCCATTCCCAGATCTAGGAGAGAGTAACTGATTGTTGGACACCTTTAAAGTTCTGAAAAGAAAACATTTAGCATCTATTCTTTTTGAGGGCTGCTACCTATGAGCCTTCATCTACATAATAAGGCATCTTTGCTAGCCAGGCCTCTTCCTTTCTCCCTCTCATAACCTGCCTTGCCACTAACATTTGATTCACCAACCTAACTTGGCTTTGACAATGCTCTGAGCCTACATTTTTTCCATAACTCAAGATGATGTAGAAGCTTGATGGTGGGGGATAGGAATCTTCATCATGAAGCTCTCGTGTATACACATTCAATAAGTTTGTGGGCCCTTTCTCACATCACACTGCCTCATGTCAGTGATTTCTCAGCAAACCTTCAGAGGGCCAAGAATAGACATGCTCATGAAGTAAAATACTGTGGAGAGGTTATTGAATGGCAGTGCAAGGCCTGACTTTTTCCATGATTTCCTAAATTTGCAGTGATGGCTGGGCTCAGAATCTGTGGTGTACTCTGAGGTTTAATTGGGGAAAGTTCATAGCTCCCTTATGTTCCCTTTAGCTGCTTCTTACTTTATCCCAAAGACTAAATATATATTGGTCTAAATATATACTGGGCTAAAGTTCCAGGAGGGAGAGTTTCCAAAGGGGTTGAAGTTCAAATATACATGATTATAGTCTTTCTTTAAATGTATTTTTTTCCTAGAAGCTAAAAAGAACAGAGGTGGGATTGGCTTAAAGAAGTCCTTAAAAAAGACTTTTCAAAACTAATGACAGTGAGAAAATTTGATATATCTAACTCCATCTTGCTTCTAACCTCATAAGATGTCTTTTCTCATTCCTGGGTGTAGGACAAACTAACTAGGGGAGGTGTTCAATTTATAGTTTAACTTTAAAACAAAGATAATTACAGACCTTTCATGAAACCAACCCCCTCCTTGCTTAGGAACAGAAATCACCTTTGTAAAACTAACAAATTAACCACAGTGTTAGAGTTATGGCTTGAGAGTCATGCAGCCAAAGATCATAAGATTTGTAACTTTCCCAATTGCTCCTATACATAACTATTGTAAAATCTAAGACTGGTAATTGAAGTATCTTTTAGACCTTATATTTTGCTTTTCTTAAAATAAAAAAGTAGAGATGGGGTCTTGCTATGTTGTCCAGGTTGGTCTTGAACTCTTGGGCTCAAATGATCCTACCATCTTGGCCTCCCAAAGTGCTGGGATTACAGGAATGAGCCACTGCACCCAGCTAGACTTTGTATTTTGATGAATCAGCTACCACCTCCTGGATCAGTAACCCATACCAACAAGCTTACTCAACTAGTCTTGTTACCCCTACCCAGGAACTGATTCAGTGAAGAAACACCTTTAGCCCCCTGTGATTTTATCCCTGATCCAGCCAATCTGCATTCCTCAATTCCCTGCCTACTACACTATCCTTGAAAAACCCTGGCCTCCAAATTCTCAGGGAGGCAGATTTTTGAAATACCTCCCATCCTTCAGCTTGTCTGGCCCTGCAATTAATAAACTCTTTTTTTGCTGCAACACTTGTTGATCTCAGTGCATTGGCTTTTCTGGACAGTGGGTGAGAACCCATTGGTATAACAGTTGACTATATTTCCTTTTTATTTTGGACTCAGAGAAAGCAAGGGTGACCTCAAGCACCTGGTTTTGAACAATGAACAGTATTGTACACAAAAGAAAATCCAAGGGAAAAAAGCAACAATAGAGCTTAAACTGGATAAATATAAGAAGTAAATTAGTAGGAATATGTTAAGTGAGTGAGAGGAAGATGATTCTCCTCTATAAAATTCTCACAGACCTACGGAATTCCAGATGAAAAGGTACTGTCATGTAAGAGTAGTACAAAGCCAAAAAAGCCTTACAGTTGTACTAGGGCAAAAAAAAGGCAGAAGTTATGAATTTTTCTTAGGGAAATGCCTGTTATAAATGTAGAGCACCCTGCTACAAAAAAAGAATAAGCCCTATATTCCCAGAAAGAACCCACACTGTTATGAATGAATGAAATTGTTTCCATCTCCCCCAGTTGAAGCTCTAACCCCCAATGTCACTGTGTTTGGAGGTAAAATTCATAAGAAAGTTATTAGAGGAAGAAACATCATAGCTTCTCTCTCTCTCTCTCTCTCTCTCTCTCTCTCTCTCTCTCTCTCTCTTCATCTGGGACTGCTAGTCTCCAGAACGATGAGAAAATGAACTCTTTTCTTTAATCCAGTCAGCCTGTGGTCTACTTATGACAATCTGAACTAATACATATACCAACTCAACAATGAAGCCCAAGGATGTAGAAAGTCAAAAGAGAAATAGGAAAAAAAAAAACCTTAGAGGTTTTATACAACAAAAATGGACAACAAAGAAAAGAAAGACCTCATGAAGACCTGAAGATGGGCAATGCCCCTATAGCAGGTTGCTACATTTTACAGAAAGACAGGAGTTTTAGATGCCACCCTTGGAGAAAATACAATTTTAACAGGGTTGGATTTCCTCCAGGGTACAAAAGCTGCTGTGTCACAATTAACCTCCTGATGGGAGATTCCTCCCTACTGAGTTGTAAGTTCACAGGTGCTTCATTCTGTAAAACTGGCATAGATTGATTACTACCTGGCAAATCTGGAACCAAGAAATCTTTGTCTTTCACTTTCTTTTGTTTACTCTATCCATCAACTTCTCCCAGATAAATCTCTGTTATAGTCTATGGTCCTTATCAGCAATGTAGATCTAGAATGCAATACATGTTAAGTTCCAGCTAATGCTTTGTCATGAGAAATGTGACTGGATGTGGAAACTGCTGCCCCAATTGACAGCTGCTGAAACAGGAATATTTGGTGCTGCAATTGTATCTGCTTTTTGTGTTGTTAGGACTTTAGAACCATAAAACACATGTGACAGTTGGAGTCAAGACAATTCAAATTTTTAGATATGTGATGTTGCTAAAGGAACAACTGCAGTTCCAGGGAAAGATAGCTACTGTAGAAGAAACCCAGACCCCAAATAAGCCATCAGTGACAGAGAATATGAGCTAACCAAGAAAAAAAATTGGAAAAATAAACTGTTTTATACATATTTGGGGACCTTAGTCTTTGTATGGCAACAAGAAAAAAAGGGATTTAATTTATTGGGACTTTAGTTTCTCTGATGAAACTGAGGATTGCTTTCTAAGGAATTCATATTGTTCACTTTAGGTTTATTGTGTTAGATCATTATACAATAGATGAACCTGGGATGAAATGCTAGATCCATCACTTGGCGGATCTGCTGACAAATTACATAATGCCTCTGAGCTGTCTCTTACCTATAATACAAGATATATAATGATACTGACCATCTCAGAGTGTTAATAAGAAAATAAAGTGAAATTATGCCTGAAAAGTATCTGGCACATAATAATTGCTCAATAAATATTAGATACTATTATTGCTATTATTTCTGCCTGGACTTGACTCTGGTGCAAATAGTAAAACACTATGTGGTGAGCCAGAGGGGCAGGGTGAAAGGAGGAGGAGGAATACCTAACACTAAGCGAATTCCCACTATATGCCAAACACTGTACTAAGTGCTATCACGTACATTATTCTATTTTTGTTTATCACATATTCATGTATGCATTTCTCTATTATTAACTACAACCTGGTACAATTACTTTATATATGGTAAAAGTAATTTTTTAAAGTTCAGAAAGACTAAACATTTTAGTAAGTTCAACACAGGTGACTCCAAGATACAAAGCCCAGATAATTTGATTCTAGGGTCCTTAGTGTTAATGAAGATCACCCAAAACATATTTCAATAACATTCATGTCAAATATAGAAAGAGGATGACTTATTGGGTACTGTATAGAATGGTCTTGGGCTTAATCTCAAAAACACGTTATCATCAGAGGCATTTATAAAAGCCTTGGGAGACTGAACTGCTCTTCTTATGGTCATGGATGAAGAGGCAGGGACTGAGCCAGTAGGTCTATAAAAGTGGGATCAGGACTGATAATTTCCTGACTTTCTCACCTCATTCTACTCCAAAAGACAAGGAGTTTGTCTCTGTATTGATCCCTGCTATTGAACATGTACTTTTCAAGGAATTCAAACATCATATGCATAAAGATATATTCTTTCTTTGTATTCTTTTCATTCCTTAAGGCAAAAGGAAGACAAGAACAGATCTTGCTTTATTTTCTGAGGAAAAAAATCTGTCCATCTCCATTTTACTTTGGTTGCTTTCTCTTTGAAAACCTACTTTACTCAGCTGCTGAGGAAAGGTGAGCCTGGAGGTGACTCTTTCTTGAGAGTTACTAAAGGATCTTGCTCTTTTATTCATCATTGCTTGGGTGCCTCTGGCCCTTGCCATTACACAAGAAAAATCTGAGGCTCAGGGATACACTTAATGGGAACAAAACAGAAGGGATCAGTGATCGTTATTATTGTTGACTACATAGTTGAATTCGCCTTGCTGGGTTTTTTAAATTCTGTAGGCCAAGCCACAACTTATACCTATGTAGCCAGTATTTCTGGTGGCAGAGGAAAGGAGGACTTACACAAGAGTTTTTTCCTTTTTAATCCCAGATCATTCCAGTGGGTAACTAGTGAAATAAACCACATAATCTATTTTAGTTCTAGACCCCAGAACTGCCCTTAGGATGGGCAATAACAAAATTCCATTTGGTTCAGTGTAGGCCATTAAAGTTCTACAGAAGGTTTTGGGACCTGAGTCAGAGCAAAATAAAGAATGTGCCTTGTTTCCATCATTTTATTCCATTAATATATTAATATATTCCCAGTGAAGACTTTCCATGGTTAAATTGGAATAGTATTCCAAGGTGTTGGGTCAAATACAACTCATATCTTTTTACCCCATAATACTTCTCACAAATTACAGAGCCATCATGTCTCTCTAATTATAATAGTTCTTTTTCCCTTTCTTATTTTGCTCAAGTCTTCAAACAACACTGTAACTGAAAATAAAGGGCTATCTAATTATAAAATGCCTTCTAAAATACAAGAATTGAGTTTTTAAAGTATCACAACAACACTTTCAAAAGGAGGGAAAATGTATCTGACAGAAATACAAAAGGTCAGCCAAAACTTCTAAGTGCATCATGAAACAAAAATTCTGGTTTTATGTTTCCTACAGCTATGAAAAAAGTCACATGTTATCTTTACCAAAGAAGAAATGTAAAAAAAGTAGTAATAAGTAATAAAGCTACGCAGAGACAAACAGTTTAAACAGAAGTATCAAAATAAAACAACCATAGTCACACACAGTGGCTCTCAGGTTAGTTCACATATTACAAATGCCTGGCGAGCTTCTTAAAAACCAATTGAACCAGAATCTTTAGAAGTGCATCGTTTGTTTTGTTTTGTTTTTCTTTTGCTCTGTGGGTAAATTCCAGTGGTCCGCCAAGACTGAGAAACAGCATGGTAAGAAAGAATTTCAGGACCTTGGACAGCTGTGTCCTGCCAGGCAGTAGAAAGGGAAAAATAAAAAATTGAGACAATGTTTTAAAATAATTAGTTTTTACTAAAGAGACAAACATATGGAAGGAATCTGAAAGGATAAATCACAAACCATCAAAGGAAACTGCAATTCTGGTGTAAAATAGTGTTCTTAAATCAAAATAACTTATAGGGTCCAGGTATAAGTAGGCAAGGTTTGTTGCACAATCACGGTTTACATTTATTCTTCTTAAAAAGACACCCTTTGTATGTAGACTACTCTGAAGTTAAACACACACACACACACACACACACACACACACACACACACACACACACGATGTTCTTTGATTTTTCTAGAAAAGGCATGACCTTCTAGCTCTAGATTTTACTCTTCCAGTTTTGATAGAAAAATGCTATGACATAATTGCATTTTCCTTTTTATTCTGCTATAAGAAAAGCAAAATTATAATAAATGGAAACTTTATAGGACAGATGACAACACGAAGGCTAAACAGGACACATCTTTGGAACAATTTTGGCACATATAATATCAACCTGCAACTGATACAATTAACAAAAGAAATGTACAAGATATGAAACTTTCTCTCTGGCTTACTTCAAAACTAAGCTCAAATTAATTCTCAGGCCATAATGTGCTATGACGTATGAGGTATTTAGGAGAGAGAACTCTTCACTATTTATCATCAGCCTTCCTAGTTTCTAGCTAAATTGTATTCACAAATTTCCATTTTGCAAAGCACCTGTTGACCTGATCACTATAATTCATGTAATGCAAAAAACGACTGCGATTACCTGGATAATTCATGATGAGAAGGGCATTCACACAGCATTTGGGACACTTCATTGTCATTTTCATTACAATGCAGGCAAATTATTTATTGGAAAACCAGATAAAGAAGTTCACATTTATCAGACAAAACCACAGAGGTACGATGAAAATGCCTTAACCTTTGTCAAATGTGGTGTTTCAGTCCGTTAATTATTTAAAGCACCTTTCATTAAGTAAAAGAGTCTGACTGTGAAGGTCTAAAGCCAAGCAAAATCAATCAATTATGGAGAAAAAAGAAAATGTCTACATAATCTAGTTGATTTATAATTGATTAGTCACTAAATATCAAAAACAGGAGAGAAATTTGTTTTCTCTATTAATAAAGTAAATGATTTTTAATTTTTTTAAATAGGGGTGTCTTTTAGGCATCATTTTCCTCTTATGTATGGTTGTTGACCTCCTGATGATTTTAAACTTCTAGCTTTAGAGTTCATCCTGCTAGAGTCAGAAGTCAGTTTTTCAAACCATCGACTACCACTCCTGAACCATCCAGTGAGCTTTGTACCATGCTCTTTCCAAAGAGAATGGTGAGTGCTGGACTTTGGTGAGTGCTATAACTTTGGTGAGTACTTTGAAAAAGACAAATAAGACATAATGTCAGAAATATTTACAGTTGCCAGCAATTCCATCTCTAAGCCAAAGTTATAAATACTTGACTAAATTCCAAAGGAATATTTATGAGGTTTTTCCCTTGAGAAAGAATTGCAATCTCTAAAAATGTCTGTAGTTAGAAAGAAATCTAGTTTGGAAATGTATTCCTTTTTTGTTTCACAGAACTTTGGAATCTGTAGCACAAGAAGCCTTAAGGCTCATCTCTTCCAAATCTTACCCCTGCCTGGGTGCCACATACAAAACTTAGAGCCTTGGGCTACTCTAAGGGTTTAGTTAGCTGCTTCAGCTAAAGGCCTCTTTAGTAGGTCCTGCTTCTTTGTATTGTGGCTAAACACTGTACATTAATTATGAACTGGAACAAGATCACTGTAAATTCTTGAATACTCAACAAATTGGTTTCCAAAGCACATATTTTTGCAATTGATTAACCATATGGGTAATCAGAGATACCAAATGTCACGAGAACATAGTTCATTATATATCCTGATGTCTATATTTGCTTTCCGAGAGTATAACCAAGTATGTGTTACTAAAGAATATAATGAAGAAAGGACCTAGTGATTTATAATAAAAAACTAATAGATAGCTAACTGACAGTAGTTAGGAAATTTTCCTCCAAGTGGAAATTTTGCTCCACTTAGTTATTTTATTTTTTTATTCAAGTGAAATTCACATAACACAAAATTGTCCACTTTAAAGTAAACAAAACAGTGTCATCTTTCTCAATATTTTAAAGCCTAGACTGGCTAGCCATTCCATACCAGTGATAAAACTGAAAGCTGCAATCACTTAAAATGTTTTGTATTTTATGTTATGTTTATGCCAAATAAAAGGTTCAACTGATTTTTTTTTTGCATCGAACTGACTATATTAGATACAGTTGACTCAAATTGACTGATTATTTAGGCTATGCTTATATAATACTAAACTAACAGATCAATCAGAGGAAAAACAATAGTCAAGTCAATTGTGTTTTCATACATTTAGCTAATGAACAACATTTTACTTTTTAGTCTACCATTGTGCTGTCTTAGAGACATAAATCAGCAGTCATCCCAATGAACTCTAAGACCTCCACAAAGAGTCTTCTGCACTTGCTCACAGGGCTCGACCTTGTCTCCAACACCACTTCGAGTTTATAACGTGCCTTTGACAACACTGGATTCAACTTTTCTGATTCTTCTCAGGGAAGAATTATACCATCATTCTTGACTCCTCCATATTAAGCATGAGCCTAGGCAGTGAATGGCAAAATTGATAACATTTATATAAACTCTGTTCTCTGGAATCTCCAAATTTGCTAATCAGAATCTTTCTCCTTCTTTGTTACAGTCAGGATGACCAAAAATTTCTGTATCTCTGCATACTTAGGCCTGGATGTAAGCTCCTAAATCTTTCTCAACTCCAATTAACCTAGTGCTTTATGCCCAGTACCTTACTGATTGCTTTTGATAATATAGATTCAGAACTATAAAGCCAAATGCTGTGAATAAATGACACTTCACATCACTCTTGCACTTCAGCCTCAGAGACATAGGGGGAACTAGTGAGAGGACTCTCAAACCTCTTTCTAAGTTTGGGGCACCTACTTCCCTTCTGTGCTCCTGTAACCACAATTGTGGGTTGTTATCCTGATAAGGGAGATCTTGAGAATGTGTTTTTTAAGTGTAAGAAATTACAAATGTTATTACAAAGGTGGAACTTTCACTCCAGAATCACCTGTGCAGCTTTTCAAATGAACGACACCCACACCCGCGACCCACCTCCAAGGATGCTGTGTCTAGTATCCAGGCACCTGTGGATTTTGAAAGCACCCAGGCAAGTTTTAGCCATAGCCAAGTTGACTTCTTTTTTCCCCCCCATTTATTTATTTTATTGCATTTTAGGTTTTGGGGTACATGTGAAGAACATGCAAGATTCCTAGTCATTAGATGATTACTTAGGACCAACCTAAATCTTAAGTTCTATGATGTACAATTAAGCATTTATCTTGCCACAATCATGAAAGAAAATTTTATCTCACAGTTTGCTCTGTTAGCCTCTTCTAGGGCCCCAAGAATCTTGGGCAAAGATTTTTAGTGCCTAACGTGATATCAGGGTTTTAAATCCAGATTTCATTTTCCTCCTAATATTCACTATTGATGAATGAGAGGTTGAGATCTTAGTGACTCCACTCCATTACTGAAATGAATTGAAAGGCTTTGAAAAACCATCCCCAGCCAAGCCATCAATAAAGTAAAAACATGTTCCCGGTAGATTGCAAAATGGATGTCTATTTCAATGGGAACATCCTGTGTGGTCCTTGTATGTGAGGGTGACTCATTTAATTAAGAGAGCTCATCATCCCTGTCAAAGCAAAATCACTCCAAACTCGCTTAACAAATCTTAACAAGAGCACGTCTGCCACCCAGTGTTCAAAGCCAGCATAAAATTCTGTCAGTATTCAAAGAGAAGCAGTTCCTCTGTTTCAGTTTTATTTTCCATGGCTAAAGTCAATTCAGGAGATTGGGAATATGCTTGGCTATAATAGAAAGAGGTATTATTTTGGTGCAAAACCTATAGAAACATGGATACCATAAAAATCAATCCAAAACATCATGATTCATGTGCCTGATGTTCATTCTCATTAAATTGGCTCCACAAAATTGGCAACCAGAACTACTACATAGACTTACAGAGCCCACCCTTGGAGCAAGCAGCAATATGTGGTGGCTCCATGCATGTTTATAAACTTGAGACATGTTGCTCTTCATTGGCTGATGGTAATTTAAATTTCAAAGAGGGTAATAGTGAGGACTGCCATATTTTGGTGCTGAAATGCACATTTCACAAAATACAGTTTACATCAAAATGTTCTGTCACTAGTAAACACTTTGGGCTCACAGCTCACTGAACTAAATAGGTCTATCTCCCCAGGTGATAATATACTTAATCGCGCATCTAGTTTTTCTCAGCTGGAAATTAAACCTGAGTTTACTTACAAGGAAGTGTGGAGAAATAGCTACGACAGGCAAAAGTAAAAGGTCTTGTGGAAGCAAAGATGCAGATGTATTTTTGTGATATAATGTCCTTTCCCCCAGATAGAATAAGAACCATGTTACAGAGAAAATGCTAGGGATGGATCATCAGGTAATGGGTTCAGAGACAGAAGCCTATGGGGATAACCAGCACGTTCTTCCTCATGGTCTCACTTCTACAATGCGGTCTACCTCTTTTCAGTTTCCAACTAAACATAAAGTATCTATGACCCATTGGGAACAAATGTAAGAATGGCCACAATGGGAATTTATCCAGCCACCACCGTGAAAGTGGTGTAAACCTGACCCTTCCACTAGTTGCATACTTGGCCACAGAGGGAACTAACAGGCCAGCTACTGTGCTTATTTACATCATTACTTCCATTTAGAGATAGTACTAACTGTCTCACACCAAAGCTGTGCTTTTCCTAGTACCCTGCACAATCAGACCTGAAGGGTCTAGAGGTTTTCCACACACGTGGGGAATTCCAGCTCTCTCTTCATCCTTGGCACCACAAGCCACCTTGACTGTAAGCCCTAGAAAAAAAAGATTTTGAAAACTCCAAACTAATGTGCTTCAAACATTAGACTTATTTAATTGTGTTGATATAATATGGTACCAGCAGTTTCCTGATCTCAATCCATATAAACAAGAAGTCACCCAAGATTCTTTCATCTCAGGGCAGGATTTTAACAGTAGCCTCTTAAGTAATATCCTTTAGGCCATTAGTGCTTCTTCCAAATCCATTATGCTCTAAATACACTTTTCTACATACCTACTTTATCATGATACATTCATGCTTTTGCATTTCTCCCATGATGTAGAATAAAATCCAAACTCTCTACTGAGGCATTTGAGGCTTTTCTCAATCTCACCTCAGTCTAGACATTTGGGCTTTTCTGATGCTCCATTTCATGAATCTTTCTTTTTTTTTTTTTTTTTTGAGACGGAGTTTCACTCACCCAGGCTGGAGTGCAATGGCGCAATCTCGGCTCACCGCAACCTCCGCCTTCTGGGTTTAGGCAATTCTCCTGCCTCAGCCTCCTGAGTAGCTGGGACTACAGGTGTGCACCACCATGCCCAGCTAATTTTTTGTATTTTTAGTAGAGACGGGGTTTCACCATGTTGACCAGGATGGTATCAATCTCTTGATCTTGTGATCCACCCGCCTCAGCCTCCCAAGAATCTTCCTTTCTAATCAGCCACATATATCTAGTTGCTAGAAAAATTTCCTGGCTAAAATTATTCTGCTGCTTCACTGCTATATTCCTCAAATCTGGAGTGCCCTTGCCAATCCTCCCCACTTGTCCAGATGTCACTCATACTTTTCTAGTCTCATCTTTTAGTCTGATCTCCTTTGTTAGCTCTTCATCATGTTAGCTCTCACTGGTGACTTTGATCATGGTATTTCTCCAGCCCTTATAGTTAGCATCACTTGGTAGAATGAGGGGTGTGTGTGTGTGTGTGTGTGTGTGTGTGTGTGTGTTCCCATTGCACTGAAGCTCACTTGGGGCAGAAACATTTTCAACTCAATTTCTTTTTTTTTTTTTGAGACAGAGACTCACTCCATCATCCAGGCTGGAGTGCAGTGGCATGTTCTCAGCTCACTGCAACGTCCGCCTCCCAGGCCCAAGTGATTCTGATGCCTCAGCCTCCCAAGTAGCTGGAATCATAGGCATGTGCCACCATGCCCAGCTAATTTTTGTATTTGTAGTAAAGACAGGTTTTTGCCATGCTGGCCAGGCTGTTCTCAAATTCCTGACCTCAAGTGATCTGCCTACCTTGGCCTTCCAAAGTGCTGGGATTACAGGGTTGAGCCACTGCGCTCAGCCCCAACTCAATGTTAAAATACATTTATTGAGAATCTACTTTGTGCCAGGTATTGTGCTCTGCACTATCTTATACTTCTTTTAATCACCAACATAACACCTGATGCCCAGCTGGGCTTAAATTGTGTATTCAGGTAATATTTGTAGAAGAAAGAAAAAATGAACACTATTTGAAGGCATATTCTGCACCAACCCCTGTAGTAGATGTTTCTATGTGCACTGCTTTATATAATCCTAAGAATCATAAAATATAATTTTATGATTTATATATTATATAATCATAAAACCACCCTAAAGAGTAGTTATACTTTTCTTATTCTTGAGGATGAGAATCTAATATTCTGAGACCTTAAACAATTTACCAAAGAACACCTAAAAACATGGCCAAGTTTAGATGAAAATAGTCGTTCCTGTCTCCAAAATCTGTTATACTCTACAGCTGCCTTGTCTTTATCACAGTTAAATTTTTCTTCTGCCTTATTCCCCCACCTAGCATAAGCATTTAAATAAGTTAGTAAGGGATCCCATGAGAAAAATCTTTCTTGAGTCTTTCAAATAAACGTCATCTTGTAAGGAGAACTCCTTCCATCACCAAACTGTGCTGTAAATTAGTTAGTGCATCCGAGTCCAAGTTACAAACTAGATGATGCAAACTTGTTATAAAATAGTAATGTAAACTTAGGTGCAAATATTATGTTTAAATCTTTAAGAATGTGGTAGTAGGAAGAATTTTTTTCTAAAAATTAAGCCTGTAGATTAAACTACCAGATTACAGAAAATTCAGGGGTCTGGGGACAAGCCGAGCGACACCACAGGGTATATTATTGGACAAATGACCCAATTTGACAATAGATCAGCAGCCCAGATATTAGTAGCTAAGCTAGTACTGAACTCAAGCGGTGTGCAGTTTGCTCTAAAATCTTGGCTTGTAACCTCTACACCATGTATAATGTTGTATTTCTCCCTTGACTGTTAGATTATCCTCAAACAGAAAAAAAAAAAAATATATATATATATATATATATGGCAATGTAATGCCATTTAAGCTTAATTTAGAAGCTGACCAACTTCACTTTTTATCCCCAAAACAGTCATTTATAATGCCTAGTTATTTCCCAGTAGTATAAATACTGCTGACAGTATGGCTCAGGGCCATGATGAGAAATGAAACCACAAAACCAGTCTTAGGCCACCATTACTGACATCCACAAGCCTGGGATGGTTGCCATGATTCTAACAATGTGTTTCCACTATTGTCTCACACCACTCCTGGTTATGCAACATGACCATTGCATAATAATTGAACTTCCTTTCTACTAGGTTGAACAATATCAGTATTATTTATAAACAGCTCTTTGCAGGTTCTGGGCTGGGTTGTGGGGGTCTGGGGAACTGGGCTCTACCATCCCTCCTATTAGCACCTTTATCCAGCCCCATTTTTGCTGCTTCCAGAGCGTCTGCCTTCAAGGACCCCACAGGGCTGTCCATCCATGGCTCTCCCTAGGAAGCAGCTTAATGCATATGCCTGCCCCCTCCCACCCAGCTGTTTTTAATGAAGCCAAAAAAAAAAGATTTGATCCAGGCAGGACTTCGGTGCAGAGCCCCAGCCTGCCCAGCCAGCCCCAAGATCTCAGGAGCTTTAGGGAGAAGAGTGTTGGCAGGGCTGGAGCACACCTCAGGCCTCAGTGGTTTCTGTGTCCCTGTGGTGCCAGTGCCTCTGGGCAGTGCAGGCAGCTGCTGGGCCCAGCCCTGACCTCCACTCTGGGTCAGCAACCTGGTTATTGATGTGGGGCCCTCCAGGCGTGGTCCCACTGCCTGTCCGTCCCATTTCTCTTATCTATTGAAACTCACTGTTGCTCTATCCTTGTGTCTCCATCCGCTTCCATTTGTTGAATAATAAAAGGTGGGAAAGTGCAAAGCAATTTTTTTTTCTGGATGCTTTATTATGCATCCAGGTATTGATTTTAATGTTGGCTAACACAGTATGTAAAGCAGTTTAAGACCATCTAATTTAAAAGTCAGTCTAAAATGGTTACTAACCATTTTCTGTGGTTTTAAATTCATGTGGGTTGGACTATTTCCTCCAAGCAGATAAAATGTATTTCTGCCATGTGAATCCCTTGAAAAAGCTTTAGGAAGACAAAGTTCCCAAATTTAAGTCATGATTCCCACACCTGATTAATCATCAAAACTTCTGGATCAGGTTTGCAAAAACACAGGCTCCCAGCCTCCACCTTAGAAAATCTGAATCTGAGTATGATTTTGGTGAGGCCCAAGAAGGTGTAATTTTTAAAACTCCCAGTAATTTTGATGATCAGCTAGGTTTCAGATGCTCTGCTTCAGAAAAAAAGAGGAATCCCTCACTTTCTCTTTGTTCTATTTTGCTTCATGAAATAGAAACTTCCACCATCAATTTCACCTTAAGTATTAGGGAATCTGGTAGACATTTGTTCCTGTTCTCCTCAATTCCTCCCACCCAAAAGAAAAGGAGTAAGTTGCCCCAGTTGAGGAAGCCGGGGGAAGGTCCCCGAGCATGCATAGCTTGTCCTCTGGGGTCTGGTTATTGCTGTCTCCCAAGGAGATCTCAGAGGTAAAGAATCTTCTCTAATGAGCTCCTGCTTCCATACTGGAAGTACCTCCTGAATTGTTCTGTCTTCTAGCCTTCTCTCTTGGCCCTCTGACTCTTGTTTATCTGAATTTGAAGGGACACAAGCACTCTGTGAACTTCCAATTGTCTGGAAAAGAAGCATCTACTTTATGGACTTAATATTCTCTACATTCAATTCCCATGATCTTCATTTGGGTGCATGTAAAAGGAGTTTCCTACACAGGCAACAAAAAGGATCTTGCTATGATCTGAATGTGTGTGTCTCCCATCTATCAAATTCCTATATTAAAACCTAATTCCCCATATGAGAATATTTAGAGGTCTTTGAAAGCTGATTAGGTTCTGGCCTCATGAATGGAATTAGTTCCCTTATTAAAAAGGCCACAGAGGGCTCCCTCACTCCTTTCATCATGATACAGCAAGAAAACCCCATCAGT
Organism: Cebus imitator; assembly: GCF_001604975.1. Lineage (NCBI taxonomy): Eukaryota > Metazoa > Chordata > Mammalia > Primates > Cebidae > Cebus > Cebus imitator. The sequence continues at coordinate 498,520 of NW_016107457.1, forward strand.
GAACCAAAAAGCAGATCCTCTCCAGACACTGAATCTGCCAGCACCTTGATCTCAGAATTTCCAGCCTCCAGAACTGTGGGAAATGTTGTTTATAAGCCACTTGGTTTATGAAATTTTCTTTTACAAGTCCAAAAGGCTTAAGACAATCCTGCATTTTCATTCCCATCTGGTTCCTATATCTACTTCTCAACTGGCTCCTCCAGAACTCCTAATTCAGACCACCTGGCATCAATCCAAAACACATCTGCATAGTCCCATGATCCATTTTCCATTCATCAGGAAGTGGTGCACAAGAAGCTCCAAAGCCAACATAAAGTTAAAGCCTTTTCTCTGAAAGCAGGCACGAATTTGTGAACAGTGTCCTTTGGACTGCCTCTGACAAAACTTGCCAGTGGCATCAGCAGGTTTAGAATACAAGATAGAGTAAAGGAGGATACATTGGTTAGAAATATTAAAATAAGGCGGTTTCAGGGAACGAAAGAAAAAGGAAAAGGACTTTCCATCAGTTATCTCTGCTCAGTAAAGCCGTATTCGCCAGCACCTGTGGAGGACTAATCCTCCTAACTCTTCCTCCCTTTCTTGCTAACACAGATGCTCACACATGTACACATACACAACCCTCATTTCTAAGACCATACCTGTGGTTAAGTCGCTTTACCTAGAAAAAAACACAAACACATGTGTTGGGCATGTTAATTTTACTGAATGTGTTTTAGTGTGAATTTCATACATAATAATTGTACAAAGTAGCAGCTTTTCCAAAATAATTGCTGTGAAAAATACTCCACACTCCGGTTTCCTATCAGCTTTCTTAATGCAAACCCCATTACGCTGCAGGTAGAAATACATAAGTAATTTTGATGTCGCTTTAGAAAACGGGTCCAGGTGTTTTCATTTTAAAGATAAATGCTCTTTATGGAACCAGGTGGAGTTCTCGTAGAGAAGCAAATGCACTTTTCAAAACTCTCCAACTGAAATCTTGATGTTACAAAGAGTTTCAGAGTGTACTGGTAGAATAGTAATGAGAAAAAAATAAAACAAACCACTATACCAGGAAGCAACTTTAATGCTGAAAGAACTAACAGCCTCCCAATTATCTACCATCAGAGTTTAATATATATGCAATCAACATGCATCAAGCTTGACTTTGCCAACTTGAAACTGATTATAATTCATACAGCAGGTTTTTTTTTTTACTTGCCTATGAGAGAAAAAAGGCTTATAAAAAATCAATAGCATTGATAGCATATGTGGGAGAGTGCTTCTTTGAAAATAAAAAGTGTTTAAATGCTTTTTAGAATTCTTTTGCAAAAAAGTAATACTCAATTAAAAAGCAAATGTTATTGTCTCATTATGTAAACAAACATTCCTAGACTATTCTTTAGCAATAAAAATTAAAGAAGGTACTAGTGTGACTTCCAATCATAATGGCTATTTTTGATCCATTCTCATTCTTTTCTATGAGCTTCCTACTGACCAACAGTGCTAATCTGTCAGGACAAACAACCCTGACAGAGTAAACTTACTTGACCAATGTGTAGATGGTCCTAAGCTAGTGAGAACTGCGCCCTGATTTGGTTATTATAGAGTCCTAATCAAAACTAAACATAGTTACAAGAGGCTGTTTGCCCACTTTTAGAATGTCTATTTATATACAAACAATGCAACTGTAATATACTTATCCTAGCAGTTTCATGAACTTTTCTATTTGTGGTTTCATTAAAGCAAGCATTCTATGAGGCTTTCAGTGCAAGTGGGCACTTGAAAAAATTCAGTTGAATTCATTTACAAATTTCTGTTCAAATTTATTCCATTTATGTTGACATTACCACCCACATTACCACTCATTTAAAACCTAAATTAGTAACATGGGATTATCATGTTGAGTTCTGAAGAATTCTCTCTATGAAATGCTTTTTATTAATGAGATAAATTATAACTGTACTTTCCTTGAAGAGCAATTATATTCTCCACCTTGCAGCTTATATTTAAAAATAAGCTATCTTAATGCATTGTGTCTACACATAAAATATTTATCAACGATCACCAAGGATTTCGTTCTGCCATTTTTAAAATATGCTTCACATCAAAGGATTTAATATTCTTAAGTTATCTGCCAAGATGACATCCCAAGCAAGACATAATTTAATCAGATATTTGGAAATCATTCAATTTCATATAAGAGTGAAGGAAAGAAAACACATTAACTCTCAAAGAAAATGCATTTTTACCTATAAAAATATTTATTTGCTCATATGAATGATTTACTTTACCAGCAGAAATATCTAAGTTGGACTCTTAGGGTCTATTTTGCACTATAATTTCAAACAGGTGAATATTAAATTCTTCCAAGTTACAAATTTATTCTCTTGCATCAAAAATGTGTTCCTCCGTATGGTTTTTTTCAACTTTGACACAAATAATTTATTGCTAGATGCCTTTATAAGACAGCAGGAAATATGCTTACCTCTTTTATATCCTTTTAATCAGAAATGGACTGGAACCCATAGGGAACATTTAGTCACATTTGGAAGAAGGAAAGTTTGACTAACTTGTTATTTTCTTATGAAAACATTGAGAAAGGAACCCTTCTAAATAACTTATCCTCTTTGTTAAATCTCTCTGCCTAGAGAGAAATCCAATAATTGAATAATGGTGATGAGAAAAACATATCTCATCCTTATGCTTTTTCTGCATGACTCATAAGAAAAAAGATAAAAAGGAAAATTCTTATCCCATAATCCCAAGAAATAGGATAATACTACCCGAGTATTGTCATTTGTGTAGGTACCTCCTTGGAAGGAAATCAGCATTCTCATCCATTGCAAGATGATCTTCAATTATGTGATTCACATAGTATTTTATCACAGCAACACTAAAAGAATTATGCTATTTAAATTACAATGTATTTTAATATTTTTATATCTTAGAAATGGATGTTGATGGCTGTCTTTTTGGCAATTCCCTTCATTTTACAAATGAGGAAACTAAGGCCTAGTGAGAGTAAGTGACTTGTTCAAGGTTACAAAATTTATGCTACAAGAGGTAGTAGAACTCCATATCCCTGGCTTTCAATCTAGGATGTACAAACAATGCAACTGTAACACACTTAGCCTGGTGACTTCATGAACTTTTCTATTTGTGGTTTTTGGTTATAGACCCTTGTTCCATAATCAAGTCATGCATCTACTAACCCAGCTAGCTAGCTTGGAACAAAGGATCTAGCCAACATTTATTGAGGACTTCATATTAGCAGAGACAAGGAACCCTATGTACCAGTTATCAATCTATTGCTCAGCTCCAAATGCTCTTCATTAATGGATGAATTTTCATTTGTATTTCTCTTGTGCGGTGAGCATGATATTAAGCTTTTATTGAGGAGGACATTGCAGCAATATCCCAAAAGGAAGGGACTCCCCTTATTTTTCCTGTGACTGCATGCATGGTCAGTCAGGGGTGTTATGGGAGGGTGTGTATAGTGCTTGACGCCAGTCATACGCTTAGAAGCTTGACCTTGAAACTCTGGCCTCACATAGTGATCCCCTTCCCAGAACCCTATCAACACTAACACTAGCCTATTCTAATGCCATTCCTCCCTCTGCACACCCACATGCCATGCTCTGCCTAGCCATTAGCTGCAGCTCACCTGCTCCCCCTCTTTTCCTCTGTTCCTAAAGAGTCGCTTCCAACTTGCCCAGAGACCACAGACCATCTCTGACCCATACATACCAGCAAAATTCCCTGTCATCCAATGGGCTACAACTATACGTTCTCCAATAAGGTCTGAACCTCAGTCTTAAGGGGGAGCCCCCAAGCAGGCATTTGCCCTTCTTGTGTACTTCTCCTCAGCCCTACGGTACCCTATAAGGTTTTCTTATATCTTATAGTTACCCTTTATCATAGTTTAATAATCATTTATATTACATGTCCCCTATTTAAATCATCATGTGGCTTCCATCTCTGATTGGACCCAGGCTGATATACCTTGCCAGAGATGGAGCCATGGCCCAGTCTAAGAATTACAGCACCAAGAACAAAGGTAAGCAAAAAAAAAACCTCTTTTTTCTGATACAGTGGATTAAATCAAGTCACCCAAGGAACATTACCACTGTTCAGCTATACAACAGGGGTTCTGTTGTGCTGAGTAGAGTATAAAAATAAAAAGAATCATCAAACCTTTCTATGGGCCTGTGAGGCAAGCAGGGTAATCACCAGAGACTTGTGTGGTGATCCAGAAGAGTATCTGCAGAGTTTCCACAACCAGACTCAACCTGCTTCATCACGGGCAAGGGTTGGTCGTACCTGCAGTACCATTTGCCTGGTGCACATGCTTCTTGACTCTCCCCATCCTGAAAACTTTCCCTGAAATAATTCCTTCCTGCTTTTCTCTGTGGTCTGCAGGCTGAGCTCTTCTATACTTCCTGGGTCTCAAGTTGTAGACATTGTGATTAACCTGTGTTTCCTTACTTCTGACCAACTTATTCATCTTGTGTCCTGAGTTCTGAAGGCTCTGATGACACTTTTTTGTTTGTTTGCTTGTTTCTTTTTTGAGATGGAGTCTAGCTCTATTGCCCTGGCTGGAGCAGAGTGGTGCAATCTCGGCTAACTGCAACCTCCATCTCCTGGGTTCAAGTGATTCTCCTGCTTCAGCCTCCCGAGTAGCTGGGATTACAGATGTGCACCACCACACTCAGCTAATTTTTGTATTTTTATTAAAGACAGCGTTTCACCATGTTGGCCACGCTGGTCTTGAACTCCTGACCTCAGGTGATCCACCCACCTCGACCTCCAAAAGTGCTGGGATAACAAGTGTAAGCCACCGCGTGCACCCACTAATGACACTTTTTAAGCGATACAAGAAACCTGCTACTTCTTCTCACCTTCAACCACCCATGGCAATTTCAGTTCCGTTGGGGATTGAGTACCTCTCCTTGACGCTTGTTCTATAATCAAGCTGATGTTTGAATCTAGAGGCGTCGCAAAAATCCACAGAAGCTGAGAGATGACCAAGCACAGCCTGACTTTTAGGCACTCGAGCCTCTCTCTTGCTCACTCATTCAGCAACCGTGTGCACTGAGCCTCAGCTGTGGGCCAGGCAGTGTTCAGGCTGGGGCATAGTCATGACAATATCTGCTCTCTAAATTGACTATCCAGTGAGAGACGACTACAAACACAAAAGTCCTGCAAGGAGAAGCAGGGGCTGCTGTAAAAAGAGGAGGTGGCCGAACCTGGTCTGAAGATCAGTAAAGGTTTCTCACAAGAAGTGACATATTGGCAGCTAAGGCTTTAAGGGTGAGCAGCAATTGGTCAGGCAACTGCCTTATTATCCCCAGGTGTCCAGTCCCTGCATTTCCTGTGCTCCAGAGGACATACCCAATTTGGCACCTCATCCTAGCTCTCCTTTCTCAGGAGTTTCTGCATTTCTCCTGGTTACCCCTCATTCCAGCCCCCATAATGAAACATAGGTCTTTGTCTCATATTGTCTTGGTTCATTTGTGAACAGCACTCATGGTCCCATCATCTGAGATCAACATTCTGACCCTACCACCTACAGTCTTTATGAATAAGACAAGCCTTATTGCTTTTCTGAGTCATTTTTCTTATCCTGAAATATAGAGTTATTTATACCTTCCTACCTACTTCATAGGCATAAGAATAAATCAAATAATTGTGCTATTGCTGCTGGAGTATAAAAGGAGATTTTAAAGAAGTAGAACTATTTAGTTCAAAAAATATGAGTTAGGCCAGCTGTCCCCAAAACACTTATCATTTCCTATGATGCTCTTTATATTATAACTGTAGTCGTAATAACAATAAAAGTGAATACTTTCATTGCTTATTTTGGGATCTGTGCAGAGCAGACACCCTACAAGTATTTTTCAGTCACTTAATCTTCCCAACAAGTCTATGAGGTAGATATTAGTACTATTACTATTGTTATGATTATCCCATTTTCAGAAGGATATGAGGCAGAGAGAGGTTCAGTAATTTGTGCATAATCACGCAGCCAAGAAATGGTGGAATGAAGAGCAGTTGTGAGTGAGCATGTCATGGCTATCTTCCCTTCATTTCCTAACTCTCTGCTTCAACACGCCTCCCCTGATTCTGCCCCTGGTATTGTTTCCTGTGGTCTGCATTAAAAGGAGCTTAGTCTGTTCTTTTCTTTATAGCACCTCAACAGAGCTGACTTTTACATGCTGCAATCATCACAAACTCCAAACCGCTTCTTGAACAGGCAGTCGCACAGAGATACAGAATGTGACAGTGGCCCACTCTATCAGTGCTGGAAAGACTGATTCCATGGAGGGGTAGAGAAAAAGCAGGTCAAATGAAAGCCTCCTGTCTAAAGTGTTAAATTTTCTTGTTAAAAACAACAACCTCTATCTACAGACAACAGCATGTGCATCCATCAGGGCACCTGACTCATTGCCTCTATTCCAGTGGCAATTCCTAACTGGATTAGGTTCAAAAAAGCAGGTAGAGAAAATATGATACTATCAGAGAGCCTTGGGCCTTTTTGTTACCCTGACAGGTTCTAGCTAGATTATCACCGTCGGTGTTCCGATAACGAGATATTCCTTTTCTTTGCTAAAGCTCATTGGAGACTTTCTTTCAAATAGACAGGAAATTGAGAGTCCTGGATAGTCTATGCCCAAGGCACTCTCCTATAACTCATTTCAAAAAAGCGTTGATTCTGTTATAATTTGGGGACATAATGTGCTATACTTAATAAAGTAATGAGAAAGGAAATAATGTGAAAATGACTGAGACCAAAAAGAAAAGAGAAAGAGAAAGAAATATATCCATTCGAATAAAGTTGTCATGTCGGGAATCTTTTGCTGAGAGGACACAAACTATGTGCCTGCTAGATGGTCCCCCTGGCTCCACCCACACTGTACCTCCTCTGGTCCACTCTACCCTTCAGAAGGTCTGGCAGTGCGCTCTCCCAGCAGGAATGAGCTGGTTCAGCTGAAGGCTACAAAGTCATTAGCTCACATTGGCATTGGTAGGTGAACTCTCTAAACTATTGACCTGTGGGTGCTGGACAATCCCTTGTTCCAGCAAGGCCACTTCTTGCAACCAGAAAACTCTCATGGCCCATGGCCAGCCAAGTGTTTCCTGCTCCCCTCCCTACTTCTCCATATAAATGAAAAGTAGTACCAGGGCAGGATTCTTCTTGAGGAGCATCTTCCTTGGTGCATCCAGCTTTACCTGAGCACCCTGCACACAACGGACTGACTCTTTCAACCTTCCCCAGTAGACTTCATTTTAAGCATACCCCTCATGGTACTAGAGGTGTTTGTCCTACCCTATGACATGGCACTTGAATGACACAACTCAAGAAGTACACCCCCGTGCTCCATAATCACCCACTGATTTTTATTCCAAATAAATCTGCCCTGAGAAGGCAGGGTGGTGAAAAGGAAAAGCCAGTCTTTGGGGGAAGACAGAGCTGAGATGCAGTCCTGGCTCTGTCAACATGAACTATAAATTGTTAGGTCTCAGAAAAACAATACCCCAAAATGAAGGCCTCAGAAGCAGCCTCAGACGCAAAAGTTATTTTTCAACACTCTGCCCTCCTGTCCCTGGCCCTTCATTCCAGAGGAGGTCCTGCCCCACATCCAGAGGGAAGAAATGCTTTCAGAGGCCATATTAGAATCCAGACAGGCCTCTCTGGGTTTTCCTATTCAGTCTATTAGTGTTCGATCACGCCGTTTTTGTCCAGTCGTATTTCTACACAGCTGTGCATACTTGGCTGAACCTGAGCATAAAAATGGACCATTTCCCCTGTCTCTTTGGCTTTTCATTCTGAAGGCTCCTAAGTCATTTAACACTATGATCTATGATCAAATAAATCTGTACACCTTTTCTCCTATGAACCTCCCTCTTGTCAGTGATTTTCAGCAAACCTTCAGAGGCCTGAGGAGAAGATTTCCCTTGGCCCTGGCATTACTCTCAGGCCAATTTATCCAACTTCTAGGTAAACTAGAGATAACAATGCCTACTTTGTAGGTTTTCATGAGCTTTAAAAAACTTGATAAAACTTTGTTTCCTTTCTACATTTTTCCTTCTTCTACTTCAGTCTCTTTCTTTCCAGACTTAAGGATTCATTTCATTTGAATTCTGGATGTTTGTAGAAGTCAGGTCATTTTCATAGGATGAAGATTTACCACTACTGAGTTATTTAATTTAAAAATGCCACAGATTTTTTTTTTTTTTTGAGACAGGTTCTTTCCCTATCATCCAGGCTGGAGTGCAGTGGCACGATCATGGTCTACTGCAGCCTCAACCTCCCAGACCCAAGTGATCCTCCTATCTCGGCCTCCCAAGTAGCTGGGACCACACGCATATGCCATTACACCTGGCTAATTTTTTTATTATTTGTAGAAATGGGGCCTCCCTATGTTGTCCAGGCTGGTCTCCAACTTCTAGACTCAAGTGATCCTCCCACCTCAGCCTCCCAAAGTGCAAGGATTACATGTGTTAGCCACTGCACCTAGCCCCCAAAGATTTTTAAGGCAATTTTATAACATCATTTCTCAAAACATACTGAGCAATGACAGTAACATTTATTGAAGTGTGTCAAAGACTCCAAGGTGACTACTTTGAAAACAATAATAGGCCTTCTGTGAGTTCTGGTCTGTTGAAATAAAATCAGTTTAGATGTCTAACAGTGGTCAGTCATGCCATTGTTAAGCACCTGCTCTCTTGAAGAAACAGGGCTGTGCCTTGTGAGAAGTGCAAAAACAAATCCAACAAAATCAAACGCCGCATGTTCTCACTCACAAGTGGGAGCTGAACAATGAGAACACAAGGACATAGGGAGGAGAATATCGCATACTGGGGCTTGTCGGGAAGTTGGGGGAAAAGGGAAGGAGAGCATTAGGACAAATACCTAAAGCATGTGGGGCTTAAAACCTAGATGACGAGTTGATAGGTGCAGCAAACCACCATGGCAAATGTATACATATATAACAAACCTGCACATTCAGCACATGTATCCCAGAACTTAAAGTAAAATTTTTTAAAAAATGAATATAATCCACTCTTTGTTTACCTACCTAAATGATAGATGCATTTTGAGAATTAAAGTAATAAAACAATGCATGTGAAATATTTTGTGATTATGTAAATAACAGGGGAAGTAGTAGTCAAGAATCTTTCAGTCAAAAATGACAAATCCAATTGTCCTTAAGGAAAAAAAGGAGGTTTATTGTCTCAAGCAATTAAAGTCCAGGAAGATTTAGCTTCAGGAATCGCCAGATCAAAACGTTCAAGTGATGTAACAATCTGTTTCTGTGTGTGTATGTGTGTGTGTTATTGTGTGTTTCTATGTGTGTATGTATATGTGCATACATGTGTGTATCAGCTCTGTTCCAGCATTTTTCCGGTGTTGACTTATTTTGAAGACCAGTCCTATTTTGTGTTAATAATAGCCTCAAATTTATATCCTCACAATCGAGCAACTGTGGTGGAAAGAGAGCCTGTCTTTCCTGTCTTTCCCATTAGTTACAGCAAAAGTCCCAGATTGCATCTCATTAGTCTGGTATGGACCATGTGACTGTCCATGAACTAATAACTAGGGCCCAGTAGATGAAATGCTAAGATTGCTGAGGCAAGACTCATATGACTTTCCCTGGAGTCAGCTTCATCTAATCACATGGACAAAAGTCGGAAAATTAGGGTGATGTTTCCTAAAGAATTGGAAATATATCCTGGGCATGCAAAAAAAAAAATAGGTATTAAAGACAATATTAGAATGTGTGTGCCAGAATAACCCAAAGTTGTAATGGCTTCAATAAAAATAGAAGTGCACTTCTCTTTCACTTTCAAGAATCACGGTGGTAGTCAGATCAGAACTTCAAAGAGTAAGAGATCAGGCTCAACTACCCTGTGGGATTTCCATTCTAAAAATCACCTCATAGTGCAAGATGAATGTTGCAGCTCCAGTGATTACATTCTCCTTCTACCCAACAGACAGGAAGTAGTGTACAAAAAATGCAGATCCCCCTGCTGTTGGACCATTTCCAGCTACACCTTATTGAGTAGAACATAGTCATGTGGTCACATCCATCTACAAAGGAGGCTAGAAAATATGGCCTTTATCCTGGGCAATCATGCACCCAACCAAATAATTGAGATTTAAAATCACTGTTGAATAAGGAGAGGATGAATATTGAAGGAAAACTAGAAGTCTTTGCCACACAGATTTAAATATATAATTATAATACAATATAAGTTAGTAAGTGCTAATAATAAGAAGATGATGGATTTTGCTTTATATTTCTGGGACGCTAAGCAGCTGAAATTCAAATTAGTCTTCTGATAATGCTGCCAAATTAGGGAATCACTGACCCAGAAGAATAGTAAATACTGATAAAAGTAAAATTGTGGCAGCCACAGACTTCAAACACATAACTTACATAACTTTAGGCATTCACCAAAAACATAGTTCTGAGAATATTAACAAAATAATTTTCTACACAATGGGAGTTTATAATTTCAGATCTTCAGATCATGTCACAAACAGTAACAACTAGTTTACATGATAACTTTGAGAATAATTGTCAACAAATATTATTCCTGTTCTACCATTAAGGAATCAAAATCAAAGGCAAGACAAGCAAAACCTAAGAATTCTACATGTCTACATAATAGACATGTAGAATAAAGGGAAGAGCCTTGTTTCTAGGATTCTCATTGTTGTGGATCCAGTCTACATTTCCAGATTCCCTTCTCAGAAATTCTCTTCCCAATGCAGCCAGTGTTTCAGCGTAACTATCCATTCATTCTACACAGTCCTCAGGTTTTCACCTGAATACTTTGATGCTGCCAAGCACTCCAGGTGAAACTTCCTGAAAACATTTCCTCTTGTGAAAATTTTATTCTTCCTTTCATAATTGCAAAACCACTAGACAAACACTTGATGTGCACACTGGGAGAGAGAAAAATAATAACTAAAACTAAGCTCCCCTTTCAAAATAAGAATGCTCTCTCTGAACACTAACATAATTGAAAAAAATCTAATCAAGCAAAAATATAAATGCAATCAATTTCTGTATCATTTGATAAAGACTAAAACAAGTATATTTAATTGCTCATCAAAATAAATGCAAAACACATTATTTTATTTATTTTATTTTTTCTTGAGACAAGGTCTCATTCTATTGCCCAGGCTAGGGTGCAATGGTGTGATCATTGCTCACTGCAGCCTCAGATTCCTGAGCTCAAATAATCCTCACCTAAGCCTCTTGAATAGCTAGGCCGATAGCTGCAAGCCACTGTGCCCAGCTAATTTTTTAATTTTTTCTAGAGACAGGGATATCACTATGCTGCCCAGGTTGGTCTCGAACTTCTGGGCTTAAGCAATCATCCTGCCTCAGCTTCCCAAAGTCCTGAGATTACAGGAATGAGGGAATGAACTACAGTTTCCACGTTAAAAAGCATCATACTAAAAAGAACAATTACAGTGAGAGATTTATAACATAATCTCAGAAACTAATAGAACAAGCTGACAATAACAAATGAAGATATTAAATTCTTGAACAATTAATATTGGATATATGAAATTTATTTAAATTGGTGTAAAAGTAATTGCAATTTTTACATACTATCAAAGTTTAATATTTAAATGAATTGCATTTGTTCAATTACTTTTAATGGCAAACACTGCAATTACTTTTGCACCATCATAATATATTAGCTGTAGTAGATGATACACCGTTTGAACATACATGCAACATATATAAGAATAAACCATTTCAAGCCTTTACAATAATCTCATCAAATTCCAAATGACCAATATGTACTTCAGACTATTATTCAGACTACTGTACAATACTTTTATAAATGAATACCAAAAATATAGCTATTGAGATGTAACAAATGTTTGAGAACTAAATAATATATGACCCAACAATCCACGGGCTAAGATACAAAAGAAAAAAAAAAAAAAAAAAAAAAAAAAAAAAAAAAAAAAAAAAAAAAAAAAAAAAAAAAAAAAAAAAAAAAACCTTAAAGAAAATTAAGATCTTAAGATCTATTTCTACCCTGAATGCAAACAAAACCCAGTTTATGTAAAATTGTGTTTGACATGGCTAAGGCAGCACTTGGGGAATGTATTGTTTATCTGGACTCACTAGGAATTAAGAAAGGTTAAAAACAAACATCTTTGTTATTTTTCACCTTCTTGCTTCTTTGGATGTGTCTTTATCAGGAAACTTTTGTTTATTCCGTCCAACATTTAATTACTTGAAGTTTTTTCAGCCTTCACCTTTTATGAAGCTTTTGAAGCAATGCTATCTGGGATATTAAGCAGAACTGCTAGACAGTTTGAACCCTGAGGACTGATGGCAGCCAACAACTTACAGTGAAAATGAGATGACCTTGCTTTTCTGTTTATGATATTCCATTGTTTATTAATAGTTTTGTATTTTCAATTCTTTTCACATGAAAAGAACTATAAAACTTTTTAAATGCACTGACAAAGATTTGTAATACCTCTTTGTATCAAGAACACCATCTCTGGAAAACAAATGGGCATTTGACAAACCAATCAATTGTTTAATTGAATGCATTTGACAAACCAATCAATTGTTTAATTGAATGCATTTGACAAACCAATTGTTTAATTGGGGGAGTGGATTTGAAATGCCATAGTTTCTTGTCACAGAAGCTTCTAATTACTTTCCAAGAAACAGAATTACCTGGTGTTATCAATGTATAAAAGCTTAATTTTTTTATTCAGAAATATTTTAGTCTTCAGCCTTCCTGGCAGAATCTGGAAATTTTGTTGAACACCGAAAGCATTAAGAGGCCTGTTGACACTTATTACTGGAATGAGCAGAAATGAAATATCATTTTCTTTTATACTGCTTGTCTCCTCTTTCTCATACCATGCAAGAAAATGTAGATACGCAAGTAAAATCTGTCAAAAATTTACATATGTTTGAGAAAAATGTATTAAAGAGGAGATTACAGGAATTGGCAATATCATCTTTTTACTGGAAAACTACTGCCTGTCTGCCAGCATCAATGCCTAGTACCAGGTAAGCAACTTATCATATTTTAGGGTTGGATCTAATTATAGCAAGCAAAAATTAGCTACTTTCAGATGGCACATGCCCTTTCCTGTGTCCCACATTTTATAATGTGTTTCCTGTCATTTGTCCCATTGCCTAATTCAGAAGTCTTGGGACATGTTTAACAGGAATGTGAGAGTCTTGAAGATACAAGACATGCAAAAAATTATAACAGGAAGTATAATCAATGGTGGGCAGTGATGATAAATTGTGTCCCACAAGAATTTATGTTCAACCAGCACTCAAGTAAAAGAGGGCAAGACTGAGGAAGAAGCTGAAATTACGGTATCTGTGCTCAGGAAACAAAAGCTAAAAATTTTTAAAGGCAGTTTTTCTGTGAGCAAAGAATTTCCTGCAAGGAAAAAAAATGGGATATAGGACATACAGGTGCTTCAAAAAAAGAATTTCAGAATGAGTTGGCACTTTATGTGAGCATATAATTTAATTTGAAAGTAAGCATTAAACAATTAAAAGGTTAAAATACAATTTATTTTCAAGTCCTAACTTCCAGTACCTGTGAACATGATTTTATTTGGAAACAGGCTCTTTGCAAATGTAATCAAATTAAGATGAGCTCATACTGGATAAGAGTGGGCCCTAAATTCAATAACTGGTATGCTTATAAGGAAAGGAAAATTTAGAGACACAGAGACACAGACATACATAGAGGGGGAAAGTCCAATAAAGACAGAGACAGAGATTGGAGTCAGACAGTTATAAACCAATGTATTAATCCATTCTTCCCCTGCTAATAAACATATTCTCAAGTCTGGGTACTTTATAAAGGAAAGAGGTTTAATTGACTCACAGTGCAGCATGGCTGGGAGGCCTCAGGAAACTTACAATATGATGGAAGGGGAAGCAAACAAGTCCTTCTTCACATTACGGCAGGAAGGAGAAGAATGACTGCCCGGCAAAGGAGGAGTTCATTATAAAACCATCAGATCTCGTGAGACCTAACTCACTATCATGAGAACAGGATGGGGGAACTGCGCCCGTAATTCAGTTATCTCCACCTGGTTTCTCCCAAGACACATAGAGATTATGATAATTGCAATTCAAGATGATATTTGGCAGGAAACACAGCCAAACCACATCAACCAAGGAACACTAAGGAATGCTGGGAGTTACCAGAAGCTAGCAAGAGGCAAAGGAAGGAGTCCTTGAGTCTCTGAAAGCTCAAGGAGTCTTCAGAGGGTATATGGCTCTGCCATATACCCAGCACCTTGATTTAGGGCTTCTGACATCCAGAACTGTGAGAGGATAATTTCTATTGTTTTAAGCCAACTCAGTTTGTAGTAATTTGGTTCAGCAGTCCTAGGAAACGAACATAGATAGAAATGATATTTCTGGCTCAAAATTTTCTACTACATCATCAGGAGTTAGTTGCAGATACTGGACCCTTGAGGATATGGAAAAGTCAGGCACTGGTTATTTGATTTAAAGGTAGTAAGAACCATGTTAATGCTCAGAAACCAGACTTTAGCAGCCCATAACATGCTGCAGTGAATTATCTAATTAAACTAATTGCTATGGTCACCTGGAATAAATTGACCTTTAAAAGAGATTTAGAGAACCTGAGCTACTCTCCGACCTTAGAATAGTATGAAGAACTAAAGGAATTCAAAATTGTGGAGTAGCAACTTCTAATAAAACCAGAAAGTTTAAACAGAGAGAAGTTCAAATGCTTAAATTCTCTGTACTAGGATGAACTAAAGGCTAGTATTATTTAGCACTAAAGCTAAGATAACTGGAGGCCAAATTTCTTCCAAGGGCTGAGGTCGGTTTCATGATTTCTTACATGACAGTTACAGCATTGGTCACAAAGGAGTGGGACAGAATTTAGAATATTTGGACTACACCAAGACTCCAAGTCCCCACGAACCTACTCAGACAAATGAATCAGCTCTCTCTGCCCTGTCCTGATAAGGCTGTGCCACCTTCTTAAAGACACTGTCTCTCCCTTACCTGAGTAAATCGCTTTGCAAGAGGAAGCCACTTCTCAATTCTCATCTTCGATCTTCCCCCACCCCACTGCCAGTCCTCGCAGTCTTTAGATATTAACCGTAAGAAGATACAGTATATGCTAGTAGACTAAACCCAAGAAGAAAATTCCTTGTAGTATGTTAAATTTCAGGAAGGATACTATACCATGGTGGTTAAAGCACTGGCATCCAGCTGCCTGAATTCAGCTCCCCCTGTGATACTTATTGTGTGATCTTTACATATTTTTGCCTCAATTTTCTCATGTGTAAAATTCAAATAATAAGTTTTATCCCTTAGGGTCTTTGTAATAATTAAGTAAAAAAAAAAAATATATATATATATATATATATATATATATATAACATGCTTAGAACAGCTGGCATACACTAAGTGCTATGTAAGTCATAGCTATTAGTGTACATTAAACTCTAAATACAGTGCGCTCAGGCTCCACCCAGCAATCATCCCTTAGTGTAGTTAGACTCTGGCCTTTTCTGCTCTGCAGGCTCCATGCTGCTGTGTTCCACACCTCTGGATAACTGCTACTCTCAGCACAGTCAGTCTGGACATCTTCTGTGCTGAGCAGGTGCACATGGCTAAGGAAACAAAGAGAGTAACAAAGCCATATGTGCTGATACCAGACTCAGCTTACTTAATCTGCAGCATGAAAAAGCAGAATTATGTAGTGACACCAAAACAGTGAGGCCCAGGATACAGCTGCCTCTTTTTGTAAAACTACCATTTATTGCTTCTCTTTATAAAACCACCATTTACTGAGGGCCTTCAGTTACAGACACTGTGTGCTTCCCACTTTCTAAGCTGTTGCGGATTGAGGTCCACTCAAATGTTTATGTCCCCTCAAATTTCACATGTTGAACTCTAACCCCCAGTGTGATGATATTTGGAGGTAGGGTCTTTGGGAGGTAATTAGGGGCCCTCATGATAATGAAATTTGTGTCCTTATAAGAACAGACCAGAGAGTTTGCTCTATAAAGCTCTCCGCCATTCTCCCTCACCCTCATATGAGGATACCGGGAGCTGGTGGTGGTCATTTACAAACCAGGAAAAGAGCCCTCACCAGAATTCAACAATGCTGGCACCCTTACCTTGGACTTCCAGCCCCCAGAACTGTGAGAAAATAAATGTATATTGTATACGCCACCTAGGCTATAACACTTTTTATGGCAGTCCAAGCTAACTAAGACATGGACCTTTTCCATTGTCTTCACAAGAGTGCGGGAGACCCAGTCCCTGCCCTCAGGGAACTTTCAGTTTACTGATTAGGTACTGATACCAGGGTGATATTAGATACAGAGATAGGGCAGTATACCAAGGATAGCTTGAAGAAAGGAATATACAAAGTTCCCCTTCAACACACACCTACAACTCTGACGAATACAAGGGGTTTGTTTCTTGCTTGATGACAGCAAGCAGTGCACTTTGAAAACAATGTCAAACATGTTTCTTCCCACCCCTTGCCTAGCAAGTTCTTAGGAGTTATGCTTCTCCCTCTTCCTTCTCCTCCTCCTCCCCTATGATTTTATCTACTTTTGCCCTCACCTGCTTCAAAATTCTTGGAAGAGGTTGGACCAGCATTCACCAGACTCCTGAGATTTCAAAGCAATTATGTCCCACTTAGTGTGGTTGTTTCAGAACCAAGGACAGCACTATCTTTCCCAGACAGTTTTTTATCTACTTTATAGAGTGATTCAATTTCCCCCAAAGTCACAGTTAAGACAGGTCTTTCATATGCCATCCTAAGAAAATAATATTAATGTAAAATAATAGTAGCAATGCCTAATGTTTATTGAGTGTTTAATATATGCTATATGTTTATTATTTCATTTAATTCTCATAACAACCCTACAAAGTAGATATTTTTATTATCCCCGTTTGATAGTTGAAAAACAAACATCAAGTGGTTTGCTCAAGGTCACATGGATAGTAAGAATCAGAACCAGAAGTAGAATCCAAATTAGGCATTTACTATTATTATTCTATTTGACATCACTTCTTATATAACTCTGTTTGCTGCAATTATTCTTTCTCTTAATAACTTTTCCATAATAAAGCACTGTTTTCCAGAAGCACTATCAAAAATACATGCATTTCACCATATGAACCCTACGCAACATGACTCCATTACTCATGGGACATCGAGCTTTCATGAAGCCAGATAACATTAGCAGAGACTCCTGCAAGGAATAACATGATGAGGCTGAGACAAGACATTCACAATTAACCAGTGTCTTCCACCTTAACCGTTGAACTACTAGCCCCCAGGACTGCAAGAAAGTGAATGTATATTGTTTAAGCCACCTAGTCAATAACATTTGGTTATGGCAGCTTAAGCTAACTATAAGACATAGACATTTTCCTTTGTCCTCGACCTGTGAGTGATGAAGAGTTACTGCTACCAATAGGAAAGAAACGAGAAGGGCAAATAATATTCATGAAAAAATGCTGTTTTGCAAGGACCTTGGTAGGTATTTTTTGCAATATTTTTAAATTTTATGATCAATTTTTAAATGAAGGCTATTATAGTTTTTTTCAATTTTATATACCTACTCCAGAGAAAAATAAAACCAAAAGGAAAACCTTACTCATCTTCCAGTACTCAAAGGTAACTACTCTATCTGTTTTGTGTATTTATCCACAGTCTTTACTTTATAAAGTTATCTTCAGCAAGTAGGGGAACAAGTCGACCATCCAATGACAAACTAAACATTTATCAGCTAAACACACTGGGACTCCAAGTAAACTCTCATTCGAAGAAAGGATATCATCTATTTTAAAACTAAAGTTTTTAAAATTTGCCTCTCAAATATTTTGGATAAGCTTGTGAATATTTTGGAGTTGAGTTTTGATTGTAAACAAGAAATATTAGTAGCTGATTAGCAATCCCATGGAAGAGAAATGTCTAACCTGAGTGTTGGATTTCAAAAATCCCCAAACCAACTCGCTATCTACTTATACACCACTAGGTGGTACTAGTTAATTTTTCTTTTCTCTTTAAGTCAGAGGATTTGCATGTGTTTTCTGCTCTTAACACTCCTTAAAAGGTGAAATTGAAGGAACTTTGGGAAGTGCTGGAAAAGTTCTAAAATTGGATTGTGGTGATGGCTGATAAATTTAAATCACAAATTTACTAATATGTCTTGATGACATCTCAGTAAAGCTGTAAAAAATTTTTTTAAACTAAAACTTTCAATACGGTTTATCTTGAGAATCCATATGCTTTTTCTGTATACTTAAAAAAAACCAATCTGCTTAGTGACAAGTTGAAAATTTTGAGTTCATTTATATAATCTGGACATGCTTCCACCATTGTACTTTAATTTCTTTAATTTGCATAATTTCAGACTTGCCTTATATCAGAAAATTGCCCTAATATTGCAGGTACCTAATTAACCAATATGATTAATTTCTTATTTAAAACCTCTTTATATAGTACTCTCAAATAGAAGCAATTTGATTTTGGCATATTGCCTTTCAATAGGTTCTTTGCCACGCAGAGTATCTCTATGAAGCACAAGAGCCCATAAACCCACATCTTTAACTTGGATGGTATTTTCAGTATTTAATTTGATTAAAGATGGACTTTCTTTCCACAGTGATATATGGTACAGCCTATTATCACTAACGCAGGCATCCCTTGTTAAGGAAATCACAAAATTGGGAAGTAAGCAAATTTAGTTCAGTAGTGAAATCCCTTGGCCTCTTGGATCTGCACTGAACTCCTTATCCTAAGCTCTGTGAGCTTGCACAGCGTTCAGAAGTTGGAAGCTGCTTAACCTCCCCAGGCCTTTTCCTTATCTGTAAATTTGGAATAAAGCTTTCTCATAGAGATTTTGAGGATTAAATGGGTTTGACATCAGTAACATAGAGGAAGAAAAATGTTATTGAAACTACCATAGTTAACTGTGCTTGCCAAAAGTGGCTATCATAATTCATTTCTGTAAAACTAAATATCTGTTCTTTTATTCACAGGTGTTGTTGGGAAGAGGGGAACAAAACTGAGACTTGACGTCTTGGCCAGTGCTGTTAAGCTCAAGATCTGAAGTAGTAGGTGGATGACTTGTTGTTTTTAATAAAGACTTTAAAGACTCAAATATAGTAACTGTTAAAAATTCCAGGAGAGAGAGATGTAGGGACTAGAGGGTAGTTTAAGACATAGATGTTTAACATTCTATTTCAATTTGTTTGCGTTATTGCAATGTACCCAAGTTGATCATTCCCAAGCCTTCCTTTAATCCTGCTACACAAACAAAGTCTCTGTGTGATTAGTATGAGAGGAAATCAAAGAAAAGGAGCTGAGTCTTACCCTGGCTTGTTATGGAGCAGAAAGAGCAGCTGCAGAATTAGACAAGATCAAGGGCTATTGTCCAGGCTGGAGTGCAGTGGCGTGATCATAGCTTACTGTAACCTCCAACTCCCTGGGCTTAAGTGATGCTCTCCTATCAGCCTCCCAAGTAATTGGGACTACAGGCATGAGTCACCATGCTCAACTGGTTTTCAAAAATTTTTTGTAGAGATAGGATTTTGCTTTGTTGCCCAGACTTGTCTCAAATTCTTGGCCTCAAGTCATTCTCCCACCTCAGCCTCCCAAAGTGCTGGGATTACAGGCATAAACCACTTGCACCAGGCCTCAATTTTTTTTAAGATGTTAGATAGAAGATTATAATCAAATGTACGTGTTTGTGTGCGTGTTGGGTGGGGGGTGTCTTAGTGTATACTGAGTTGAGCCTCATTATTCATGGATTCCATATTTGCAAATTCACCTACTTGCTAAAATTTATTTGCAACCCCAATGTAAGTACTATAAACAACAATAAATACTGACAACATTTTCTCAGTCATTTGCACACACACACAGAGCAGAAAAAAAAAAATTGAGTCACCCGAGGCACACTTTCCTAGGTACAATCAAACAAGGTAATGTTCTGCCACCTTGTTTCAGCTCACATAAACAAGTATCCTTTTCACAGTCTATTTACTGCCATGATTTTGCATTTTGGTGCTTTTATTTTATTATTTTTATTTACTTTTTTGGTGGCATTGCTGTTTAAAATGGCCCTACCAAGAGTAGTAATGAAGTGTTGCCTAGTGTTCCTAAATGTAGCAGGCTGTAATATGTGTGAGGAAGAAAATACACATGTAGATAAACTTCATTCAGGCCTGAGTTACAGTGCTATTGGCTGGGGATTCGGCATAAATCAATCAGCAATATATATTAACCAAGCTGTCTTTAAACAGCAACACACATTAAGATACTGCAATACAATTCTGTTGCTAACTATCCAGTTAACATTCAGACTCCACAAGTCAAAGGGCACAGTCCCCCTCAAAGACTGCCCTTACTTCAGATGCCAATATGGGGGTAACCAGGCCACCCATACTTCTGACCAACTGGCTACAAATCTGGGGGTTTCAAGGACTCCCTCAGGTTCAATAATTCACTAAAGTGACTCACAGAACTCAGGAGAGTGCTACACTTATGATAACAGTATATTGTAAAGGATTCAAATTACAGTATATTATAAAGGATACAATTACAGTATATTATAAAATATACAAACCAGGACCAATTAAGTAAAGTGACACAAAGGGTGAGGTCTGGAAGGGCCCCAAACACAGAGCTCCCGTGCCTGCTAAGAAAGCTTCTATTAAAAAGAAAGAGAGTAGCTGTTGGCTGGGCACAGTGGCTCACGCCTGTAATCCCAGCACTTTCAGAGGCCGAGGTGGGCGGATCATGAGGTCAAGAGATCGAGACCATCCTGGTCAACATGGTGAAACCCTGTCTCTACTAAAAATACAAAAATTAGCTGGGCGTGGTGGCGTGCTCCTGTAGTCCCAGCTACTCGTGAGGCTGAGGCAGGAGAATTGCTTGAACCCGGGAGGCAGAGGTTGCAGTGAGCCGAGGTCCCGCCACTGCACTCCAGCCTGGCGCCTGGTGACAGAGTGAGACTGTCTCAAAATAAAAAAAAAAAAAGAAAAAAAAAAAAAAGAGAGTAGCTGTCGAAAAGGAGGTAGAGCAGAACTACCTGAGAGCACAGCCATCTAGAGCCATTTATGCTCCAACAGCCTTGGAATCCTCAAAAGCCCCTGCAGCTAGTGGGAAACAGGATTGCAGATGTTTATTCTCTACATTTTAGAGTTACCAAAAAGACATTGCTCATTCATTCATTCTTTCTTTCTTTCAGTAAATATATAATGAGCACCTGCTCTGTCCCAAGCAGTGTTCTAGATGCTACAGAAGTAACCAGAAACAAAATTGGCAAAGCTTTTGCTCTCCTGGAGCTTCCCTTCTAGAGGGGAAGAATATGGTGGTGGGGGGGTGGTTCAGGATGGGAGAGGCAGACAATAAATAAATAAGAAAAACATAATATGTATATGAAGAAACATTTGACACTGTAAAATGCCTGAGTCATGAGGCACTGGTTGTTCTGACCCAGCAAAAAGCCTTCTAGGGCAATGACACAGGCACAGGGAACTGGAAACCATTGGGGAGACCTCTATGAAGATGTGAAAGTTCAAACTCCAGGTAAAGGCAAGTTCAAATTCCAGCCATAGGAGGAAGAACTGCACGAAGGGCAGTGCCAGCTTCGCCAGAGGGCTAAGTATGATAGGAATGGAAGGAAATGTGATCAGAGAGGCAGTCACAGGTTCTGGAATATAAGGCTCTGAAAGTCACCCTAAGTATTTTGGATTTTATTCAAGTGAGATGGGACATTATTAGAGGATCTTGAGTGGGAGAGTGAAATGATTTGACTCAGATTTTAACATCCTCATTCTCACTGCTGGTAGAGAAAGAGGATAGGGTGACAAGAGGGAAAGTTGCAAGCATCTAGGAGGTTACTGGCAACCCTGGAAAGAGATCATGGGGATTTGGACCAGGGTATTAGCACTGGAGGTGCTGAGAGGGAGTCGGACTCTGCATGTATTTTTGAAGGAAGAACCAACAAACTTTACTAATGGAACAGATTCAGGAGAAAAAGTCAAAGACGACTCTTTTTTTTGTGTTCTTGCAGAAACAGCTGGAAAGATGGCATTGACTCCAAAGATGGAGCTGAGGATCACCAGAAAAGATTCTATATTTTTCTAAGACTTTTTGGTATTCTTACTGCTCTGATGTAGCTAAATTACACTGAGACTATTTCTAATTGCTTTGGCTGCTAAATGGCTAATGGCTTAATTTATATAAAGTACAGTGCTTGAGAGTAAGAACTCAATGAATACTAGCTACTGTTACTACACTTTAGATCACAGTTTACCTTCTAGTTACTGCACTTTAGATTACAGTTTAAATTCATTAAATTCAGTAAAATATCCGGAATAACCAGACCAAAAATTAGGATACTTCATGAGAAAGTAACCCTATGTTTTCTAACTTGGTGACTTATCATCATCTAAGTAAAGGAAGGGTGTTCAAGTATGAAAACTCAGAAGAAACTAAATTTGAATGTATGGCTCTCTGATTTGTTCTTTTGGAATACAAGTTTAAGAGCTAGAGATTAAAATGATTGGGCGAGGGGCGGTGGCTCATACCTGTAATTCCAGAACTTTGGGAGGCCGAGGCGGGTGGATCACGAGGTCAGGAGTTCAAAACCAGCCTGGCCAACCTGGTGAAACCCCCTCTCTACTAAATATACAAAAAATTAGCTGAGTGTGGTGTCGTGCACCTGTAGTCCCAGTTGCTTGGGAAGCTAAGACAGGAGAATCGCTTGAGCCTAGGAGGTGGAGGTTGCAGTGAACCGAGATCTCACCACTGGACTTCAGCCTGAGCAACAGTGAGATTCCATCTCAAAATAATAATAATAATAATAACAATAATAATAATTAGTGGTATCCTAAGAGATGTTGCTGGGGGATGGACATTTAACCTTTGTAAACCAGAAAATGTATTTTTCTTTCAGTCATACTGTGTTCTGCTCTGTGCTTTACTGTCTAATTGTCATGAAAACAAACTGAATGTATGTCTTAGAGCAAGGACAATTGGCAGAGCACATGCAGGCCCTACATTGCCTATTGCTTATTTTCATAACTCTATTCAATTATAATTTACATAAAACAAAATGTAACTGTTAGTAAGTTTCTCAAGCCTTGACAAATTGATAACAGTTGTATAACCACTATCACAATCAAGGCAAACAATATTGCCATCAGTGCTTTCCCAGAACCCCTCATGTCTTCTGGTGACCACCTCTTCTCTTTATTGTTAAATATTATTAACTCCAAGCCACCAATCTCTGTCCAGCCAGGGAAATCGAAGCCTATAAGTTCAGTGGTTTTTCTCCTTTTGGGGAGAAGCAGGGAATTCCACCTCACAGTGACACTACCTGGTATAGTGGAAAAGAGAGGGTGGTATTAATGAAGTATTTGCAGGGTTTTAACTAATTCGGTCATCTTTTGGTATCTGTGGAGGATTGGTTCTAGATGGATTCCAAAATCTGTGGATGCTCAAGTGTATGATATAAAGTGGTATGATATTTGCATACAACTATCCATATCCTACTGTATACTTTAAATAGTTTCTAGGTTATGTATTATATATAATACACTGTAAAAGCTATATAGTGTTATCCTGTATTTTAAAATTTGTATTAATTCTAATTGTTGTATTGTTATTTTTGTTGGGGGTTTTTTCCTGAATATTTTCCATCTGTGATTGGTTGGATCTGCAAATGAGAAAGGGGCGGATACACAGAACCAACTGTATTATTTTCCCCAAGTGCTACTAGATAAAAGTCTGTCTGTCCGTCTGTCTGTCTGCCTATCTGTCTGTCTGTCTTTGGGTGGAACTTTTCTAACTTGGTATTGATGCAAATGAACAAATTGTGTACCCCAAAGTATGGAGAAATGACAGGTACAAGAAGAGAATGACAAATGCCCACTAGCCCTGGGCCCAAATCTTAGCTCTAACAACTAACTGCATGACATTCGACAAGGTTAGTTATTAAGACTGGTCCTCAGTTCCCTCATCTGTAAAATGGACAGTAGTGACCTCATTGACTTAATCACCTTGTGTCCTGGAGGGTAGGGCAGGGCCTGCTTCTGCTGCAATACCCACCATCACTGCTTCACAGGCGTGACCCTCAGGAAGGAGCTGATCCAGGCTGTGGAGCCCACAGTGTAACTCTAAGTGTCTTCTAAATCTCTTGGCCTCACCTGAACTTTGGTTCCCTCAGAAAGATTCTTTTTAAAGATCCTATTTCTTGTGACATTCTTTGTGGCACACTCCTTTGTGGCCCATTTTCACGAAGTGAACACAGTGAAGACAGGAAAAGAATCAAAAGAGTAGAAAAGGCTGAAAATGCCTGAAATAATCAAGTTGCAAATTTTTATGTAGAAGAAGCTCATTTCTTCATTAAGAAATAACTTTTACAGATATGAAAATACAACCTAAATTTTTTATTTTTGTTCAATTACTAAAGTCTTTTAAAAAATAATGCCACTGTTTTATGAAACACCATAGAACCATTTATTATACAAGGTCAAAGTATTTTCACCAGTGGAGAGGCCACTGAACTGAAGAAACTCTACTTAAACTTTTCTCACAATGTAATTAATACATTGTGTATTAATCTCACAGTGTAATTAATACATTGTAATCAATACATTGTGAGAAATTTAGAAAAACATAACTGGCATGCTTTAGTGTATTCCTAATAATAAAATACACCTAACTTGTGGCTGGAGCTGGACTGTCTTTGAATTGCAATGTGGTGTGTTTGGGTTTGTACACAAGTTCCTGATACTATAGACAGAGCTGTTAAACCATTTGGGGCCCAAGCTGTCTCATCTACCCAGTGGGGATTGCGATGAAAATAAATTGTAGCCTAAACATATTTTACGCAGAAAAAAAAAGCACTGCTAGATAAAGCCATGTGATTTTAAAATGTAAGAAATGTAATTTTATTTATTCATTCAATGCATATATATTAAGAATCTCAAATCATAATTCATGACTTATCCATGATGAAAAAATCTTTGTGACCTTGGGTTAGGAAAATATTTCTTAGAGCCAATATCAAATGTACCATACATAAAAAAGAAAAAACATTGATGAATTAATGTCTGCAAACTTAAAAATGTTTGGTTTTCAAAAAGAATGTCTTCTCTGAAATGAGAATGAAAGAGAATTCACAGACTGGGAGAAAATACTTGCCAATCATATCTGATAAATAACTTGTATCCAGGATCATAAATTCCCAGTGTGCAATAATGATATGGGGAGGAAAGCCTATAAGAAAGGAATGGTTAAAAAGTTAAACAGACACTTCCCCAGAGAAGATGTACAGATGGTAAATAAGCACATAAAATGACATTGTTAGCCATTAGTGACATGCAAATTAAAACCACAATGAGATACTACCATACATCTATTAGATTGTTAAAAAGTGACCAAACCAGTGTTGGTGAGGATGTGGAGCAACCAGAATGGTAAAAATGTGAAATAGTAAAATCACTACGGAAAATAATTCAGCAATTTCTTAAGACATTAAACCACTAAGTGACCAGTCATTCTACTTCTAGGTATTTATCCAAGAAAAAAGGAAAGCATATGTTCATACAAAGATTTGTACACAAAAGTTCGTAGTAGCTTTATTATGGTAATAATCAAACACCAGAAGTAATCAAAATTTCTATCAATAGGTCAACAGACAAGAAAACTGTGCTCTCTCTCTCTCTCTATGTATATGAATACTATTTAGCAATTAAAGAAATGAACTATTGATACATAAAACTATGAGAATTAATTTTAAAACAATTATTCTGAGAGAAAGAAGCCATACCAAGTAAATCAATCAATAAAAAGTATAGAAATAACAAAAATTCAAATTATTGTATGTACTTGAAAGCAAATCAGTATTTGCCTGGGATTGGAGAGAGGAAGGAGGGATGATGAGAAAGGGCTACAAGTAGGATTACAAATGGGTATAAGGAAATGTTTAGAGTTGATTGATATGTTCGTTTTCCTAATGGTTTCAAGGGCATATGCATCTATCAAAATTATCAGATTATACATTTTATATATGTGCAGTTTATTGTATATTATATAATAAAGCTGTTAAAAAACGAATTGATCATATTTGTTGGTGTCTACCTCTGAACTTTCTTTTATGTTCCATCTGTCTATATATCTGTCTGTCAATATCACAGTATCTTTGTTTTTTGTAGCTTTAGAGTGAATCTTGGAATTTGGCAGTGTGAATTCTATAACTTCATTTTTTTTTCTTTGAGACAGAGTCTCCCTCTGTCACACAAGCTGCAGTGCAGTGGTGTGATCTCAGCCCAATGCAATGTCTGCCTCCTGGGTTCAAGTGATTTTCCTGCTTCAGCCTCATGAGTAGCGGAGACCACAGATGTGCACCATGCCAAGCTTATTTTTGCATTTTTAGTAAAGGCGGGGTTTCACCATGTTGGCTAGGATGATCACCTGACCTCAGGTGATCTGCCTGCCTCAGCCTCCCAAAGTGCTGGGATTACAGGTGTGAGCCACCACACCCGGCCATACAACTTCATTCTATTTCAAAATAGTTTTGGCTGTTTTATTCCCTTTGCCTTTCCATACATATTTTAGAGTATAGATCTATTCTAAGGGGAAAATCATTCTGCTAGGATTCAAATTAGGATTGTTTCAAATCTATAGATCATTTTGGTAATAATTGACACCTTAAAACAGAGTATTTGAATACATAATTATGCCATATCTTCAACTTATTTAGGTCTTCTTTGACTTTTCATCAGTGTTTTATGTATTGATTTTTGAAAATCGTATGTGTGAACAGATTATATTACTCATAAGTTTCAGTTCAGGGTAGCAAATATGGTTTTGCAAAGTAGTCATCATTCAAACTTTTTAAGTATAGCAGGTTTGAGAACCTGAACTAAAGAATTATCACATTAAAGAGAAGACTGACCTTCAGAATACACCAAGACTCAAGAATTGGTGAAAAGAGAATGATTCAATGAAAGGTGCTGAGAAGATAAGAGGTTAGAGAAAAATATGGAGAATGAAATGTCAATAAGGCCAAATGAAGAAAGAGAACATTTATGAAGGAGAGTACATTCAACTGTCTTGAATGCTATCACGTCATGTAAAATGAGGAGAATTGAACTTTAGATTTAATAATAGAGAAGTTGTTCTTGCCAAGAATTGTTTTGATTTATGGGAGTGTCAGGCCTGGGGTGGTGAGAAAGCCTGATTGTTGTGAGTTAACAGAAAAAAAAAGAGGAGAATTGGAAATAAGTTGAGGCACTTTGCTGAAATGGGAGCAAAGAATAGAGTGGTAGGTGTAGGAGCAAAGGAAAAGTCAATAATAGATGCTTAAGGGGGGAATATCTTAAGTATGGAAAATCTTACATGTATACTAATGGGAATGCCACAGTAGAGAGAGAAACACTCCAGTTGCAAGAGAAAGGAGGGAGAATGGCAGTAGTAATGTTTTGCGGTTGTTTTTGAGACAAGGTCTCACTCAGTTGCCCAGGCTGAAGTGCAGTAGCACCATTGCAACTTACTGCATCCTCCACCTCATGGGCTCAAGAGATCCTCCCGCCTCAGCCTTCTGAGTAGCTGAGACTACAAGCACATACTATCACAAATGGCTTTGTGTTTGTTTGTTGCTGTTTTAGAGGCAGGATCCCAGTATGTTACCCAGGCTGGTCTCAAACTCCTGGGCTCAAGAGACCCTCCCTCCTTGACCTCCCAAAATGCTAGGATTACAGGCGTGAGCCAACACACCTGGCCCAGTGATATTTTTTAATATGTGCAAGAGTATTGGATCTAAGAGTACTGGAGAAGAACTGACTTCACAGAGAAATTGCAGTGTTCATCCATTAAAATAGCAGAGAAGAAAAAAATATATGGCTCTAGAAGGAGGTGGATATGTAGGTTTGAAGGTAAGGTAATGTGCTAACATTTTGATTACTACCATTTTCTTAGTGAAAAATAAAAGCATGGACTAAGGAAATCTGAGGCAGGAGGCATGGTGACACAGCTCTCTGGAAGAATGGTGGGGTAACTGACTTTGAAGGTGTATTAAGATTGCCTTGAAGGCAATCTTTAAACCACCTGGAGTTTGAAATAATAAATTTTGAGAGACACCAGGAAGATGGCTGTGTTTTTCTCCAACCATTTTCATCTAGCTATTTTTATTAAAATAATTTCAACTTTTATTTTAGATTCAGGCTGTACTTTTGCAGGTTTATTACCTGGATATATTATATTGTGTGATGCTGAGGTTTAGGATATGGCTGATCCCATCGCTTAGGTACTAAGCATAGTACCCAACAGTTTTTCATCCCTTGACCCACCCCACTCCCAGTAGTTCCTGGTGTCTTGTTGCCATCTTTATGTCCATCTGTGTCCGTTGTTTAGCTCCCTCTTTTAAGTGAGAACATGCCAACTCTTTTCATCGCTAAGGTACAGGTACTGAGTTGGTAGAAAATAAAGAAAACCAGAGTTTGAGTTTCCCAGGGGAATACAATGAAAGGAATAGGGCTATAAAGTCTGTGGCTGCGTGTATGGGAGTGACTATAATGAAGAACTTTTGAATCCAAGTTGTACAAGGCTTAAAGTAAGAACATGGAAGATGATGGACAATGCAAATGTTAGGATCAACGCACTGGATTGCTGTGGGTGAAAATAGAGAGAGGAAGTTGAAAGTATAGGAAGAGATAGAGTGGGATGCTAATCAGTAATGTCTAGGGTGCCCATGAGAATGAGTGGCTGAAGTTGGGGTAGAAAATAAAATCACTTGCAGTGAGGAGGGCAAAGACTGAGAGGTCAAGGTGTCAGAAAATTCACGTATATATACAAAAAATCATTAATAATAACTTTAGAAGTGGAATGTGTAGAGTACATATGTGACCCAGGTACTGTGTTTGACATAATTGGAGGGGCTATGGTTAGATGACTGAAATAAGGAGGGAGAGCAAGTCTTTCAGAGGAATTTGCCTTGTTTTGTTAAAGGAAGAAGCAGGAATAATGATGATTCTGGAAGTGTCTACAGAACATCTACCACCTCCTGGCCTGATTTTATTTAAGTATGGGGGGAAAACAGCCACTGTTTACCTTCAATATCTCCTTCTGAAGAGGAATTGTGCAATATGAGGAATTGTGCAATATCTTTTGGAAGGATTATTATAAACAGTTTGAGAACACTGAAATACCTGAAGAAACACACTTCAGTTATTTGCAGATTTGTTATGTGGAAGCTTCTGTTATCTGCTAGTTATGGCTTCATCTCAAATGGATAATATATTTCAAAAACTCAGATCCTTGAGCCCTTTTGAGAAAGCAAGCTCTCTACAAAAGCTATAGAAACAAGTAAAAATTAGCCTGGAAAACTACAAAGCACATATTTATGTGTAACTGAGCATAGGTCTGATTAATTCTCCTACTTAAGATTAGGCAAGTTTACCTAGATCTAGAAACTAGAAATTAGGGATAAACACACTGACATCTTTAGATAAGGCCAGAGTGCTAGATGTTGCCATTTTTCAAAGAAGATTTACTACTTTTATTACCTCCAAGAAATATATCCAAAACCAATTATTACATATATAAATGTACATATTATTACCAATAATAATAGAGTAAAAACTTAGTATCTCCTCTGGGAAAAAAATGAATGGGAAATGCATGGGAAAGGGAAATTATAAAGTAATTATTCATATAGAAGACTGAAAGGCCAATGACACAAATAATAGAAAATAACAAGTCTATCATTACAGGATTCCCAAAACTTGTTGTAGGAGGCACAGTTTAATGTTTCTCACATTAACTTTCCAATGAACTTTTTCTTCCAGTTAAGAGTGGCCAGTGTTATCTTAAGCCATTTCCAGCTGTATTCTCTTCACATTCTAAGCCCCTTTCTTTCTCTGTCGCCAGCACTCTCTCTTAGCTTTCAAATAGCTCTGCTTGGCCGTTGCTCAAGTGGTAGTGTATACCCTACCTCCAAGAACTTTTTGCAAATTTTGTTAGTCAAGAGTGTGGTCCGTGGACCAGCATCACAGAGCACAGTCCAGTCCACTTAATCAGAATTTGCATTTGAACAAAATCCCCAAGTGATTATTTTTACTTATTTTATAATTTTCAATTTTTATTCTTTCCCTTTAGCTCTTATTTAGTCCTCACACTTAGCTATAACTTGGGGACTGTAGCAGTAGGGTTCCAAGTTTCTTTAGTAGCCCTATCTTAAGCAGGAGGGAAAAAACTACTACATCACATAGTATTGGTCCTCCCCATAGCATTCACAAAGAAGCAGGTATAAAGGTGGAATGCAATACAACCTTCTTCAACACTGATGTTATAAATCAAACTCTATTCTTCCTCTTGCAAACTATTAGGACTTCTCTATCTTCACAACCCTGCTGAATATTGAGAAGTGTCAATCATAATTCCACTATTTTATCCCACATCCACATGTTTTTTTCTCTCTTCCAGCCAGTATATATCTTCATAATAGGTACTGAATCCTTTATAACTTTTTAAAATTTAAATCTCCAAAGCAAAATATAGTGCCTGGAAAAAGAAGTGTTGAGCAGTACCCTCTTTTTAACTAACAATGAAAAGAATAACTTGGTCACTAATTTCTGAAATTTCAAATACACGCAAAAAAAAAAAAAAAAACTTACCTACTTTATTGTATTTTCAAAGCCACATCAATTTGTTTCTATAGCCCACTCCTTCTAGGTTGATTCCAAAGATTTTAGTTTATGTGATAGAAAAAATAAATATCCATGCAAAATGGTTTACATACTTGATCATTTCCAATGTGTACACTTAAAAAAAATCCCTTCCCCAATTTGTCTGAAAGTATGCTTCTTTCTACTGATGCACTTTCTTAGACATCTTTGATTCCCCAATGATTTCTATAGTTAGATATATAACATGCACTTAAATATTTGTTGAATGAATGAGTTATTTTTAAACCACCATGTTTGTTAGCATGTTACAATTAATGAAAAAAAGTTCCAATGCAAAACATTTTAATAGGTTGTCAAATATACAGGTATTAGCATTATGTAAATATCACTTATAAAAATTGGTATATCACATTAGATGATTCTATAAAATAAAAACACAAATCACACATTGACAATAACCCCTGCAGTCCAAGCATATCCCCACAATAGCACAAATTACAAACACATTTTTAAAAAAAAACCCTAAAGACATTTATACATTTAAACCAAGGTAACTGTGACTAAATACATTCATTCATCAAGTACAATAAGTTTAGCATTGCTGCTTATAGTCACTAATAACACAATTTTAGGTGCAATTTCACATGCTTTCATAAATCTTCCAGTACAGTTCCCATAAAGTGTCTTTGTGCACACCATTTTCATTTATATGCAGGTACATCATACTTAAAACGATTTCACTTCACAAACTGTTAATATATATCTTAAGTGGACAGCAGGTAAAAAATTTAAACCTCAATGATGACAAAATTTAAAATTAAAGTCTTGAAAGCCTATAGTGATTTGTTTACTTGCATAAATACTATTTTCATTTAGTACAGGCTATTAAGTAATGAGAATTTAAATATTAATTTAAAAAAAAGATAGAGGCTCCAAACCTTCCTAAGAAATTAATGCATTTTCAAATAATAATATAAGCAGTCTGTAAATCAAAAGTAATTTCATATTTATTGCCAAATTTAAAATACCAGTGATGTGAAGAGAAGATTCAGGCCCAACTAAATCATAAAATACAATAAAGAAGATGCAGCTCATTTGCTTGGGAATATATAATGGAATGTTTTTCACAGTAATGTTATGTTAAACGCTACTTTAAATGGACAGTCTAAATAAATGTACCTTTGCCAGCAAGGGAAGTGAAAAATTAAGGCTTTCTTATGCCATCTGTAACTACTAACCAAACTTAAGTTAAACAGAGGTTACAATACTGCAAAATATTACTTCTAACTTCTTTAATATTGTTAGTTGCTTCATTTCAACCCCATACTTATTATCTTATTTAGGTGCATTTTCTATATCTGTAATTTAATTAAGTCCCCAATCCCAGCCCATCTAAACAGAACACTGAAAATGGTTAGGACCTTATCTATTGGGTTCACAGTTGTAATACTGGGGGCTAAAAATGCTTAACACATGGCATAAATCCAAGAACTACTTTTGAATAACCTAAGAAGCCTGGCCTCCAAAGGCAACCCTACTTGTTTTTCCAAAGCATTAACAGATAATTGTTACCTCTTTAGATAACCTGATTGACACTTATTAAAAAGGAATAGATGTTTCCTAGGCTATGAAAACATCAAAAACATAGAATAGAAAGGATAACTGAGGGTACAAGCATATCAAATCAAGACTAAAGGCACTGGAGAAAGAAGGTAAGCATTGTAAACAATTTTTAAAGCAAGTCAAGTTTTAAAGCATAAAATGCCAAACTACTAAGAGAAAATGTACTAAAATGATGACAATGCTTTACCATAGTGGACACAATTCCCGTAATTTAACAAACAGAATTGTTTCATTGTTCTATTGTTTTCTTTCATCCTACATCTTCTATAATATTCCAAACCCTAGAAACAAATGTATTTCCAGTTGCGTGAAACAAAAAATTGCAACTGAAATATCTATGGAAATTCCTTTTTCTTAAATGATGCTATAAATTTGATACATAGACTTGGTAGACATAGAGCATCATTTTGGAAATCATAAAATACTAAATTATTCTTAATGGAAATACAGACAAAGGTTCTTATTTAGTTGTACACAGTTTAGAGCCCCATAAGAGCAAACTGTAGTGTAAAGAGGAAAAGTAAGTACAATCTTTCCAGACACACACAAAGAATAATGAATACTGAGTTGAAATATCACAAGCTCCACATTAGAGCCATTTAATATACATATTTTCATAATTGTTTCTTGAAAAACTATTTAGATAAAATATTTAGCATTTATCATTGATTTTAATTTACTTGAATCTATGCAATGTCCATCCATATTAAAATATCAATTAATGTAAATACTTTATTATAAAACTATTATACAATTTAAATTTTTATTAGAGAAAGGTATTATTCACATCCACAATTTCTTAAAGTCCTTTCTAAATGAGTGTATTCCATAAGAAATACACTGAAATCATTACTTATGTTTCATAGGGGAAAAAAAACTATAAGAATCCTACTAACCCAAACTATAACGGTATTATACTTATTTCTTAAACGTTTACACGTTCAAATACGCTTGGTGAATAGTGATCATTCATCCCCACAGTGGTAAATTTCAGCATAATATTAAGTGACTGAGATAGACTAAAATAGTCACACGTAGGCTGGATAAACAGATACTTATTCTCTTACACCTAAGCTTACTTATAAAGCAACATAAAATGAGCACTGGATAACAATGATAACAAATGTAAACCAACAGAATTAAATGTTAATCCTTTCCCTGAAAAACAACAGATAAAAGGACTTCTTGCTTTATTAAAAACAAAACATGATCTATGTATCAAAAAGGTAAGACACTGATTTTACAAAATTATATTTCCAAATACAGATTAAAAAATCTTGAACAGTTAATTCAGATTTTATTGAGCTAAAATGTGCAAAAAACTCTGACAATACTTAAGTTTAATAAATTCATTG
The DNA here is from genome assembly GCF_001604975.1 of Cebus imitator. Taxonomy (NCBI): domain Eukaryota; kingdom Metazoa; phylum Chordata; class Mammalia; order Primates; family Cebidae; genus Cebus; species Cebus imitator. The sequence continues at coordinate 532,220 of NW_016107457.1, forward strand.
TACATAAGCTGATATCATCCCATACAAAAAAAGCCTCAGTATCTTGTTAAGATTCAAAATAGTGTTTAATTATCTGAGCTTAAGATTTATTGGACCACTATCCAAATAACAACGAAAGTCCATACTGTAAGAGAAAAAAGTAAAACTAAAAATTTTCTGATTATTAATTATGACTTGAAATTCATTCCCATTAAAACATAAAACTATAGCCAATATCCAATTGAAAAGTAAAGAAAAATTAGAAGTCCTTATGGAAAATACACCAATTCTAAATAAAAAATTAAAATCAAATTTTGCTATTACGAAATGCATATTATCTTTTAAGTATTCAGGTTTAGTAGATTTACTAAGCATAGAGTTCATTGAGCATTTATTTGGTACTTCTGTTTGGACTCAGGTATTTGCAAAGTACCCCCAGAGAGGGTTGGGAAAGTAAGATAAACATAAAATTGTGATAACTTTTCTCCACACCACAACAAAGGTGCTTGGATTTAAAAATTCAATTTGTATCTCTAGAAGAACAAGAGGAGAAACAATTTACAACTCCAAAATATTTTGCAGAAATATGGCAAAACTGCTAACTACTTAGAAATGTTATTAGTGAATCGAAGTGCAAGTAATGACAACATTAACATCAAATGTATTTGAAGACTCAAAGTTTTAAATATTTTTCAATGACAAATAATTAGTTGTTTTTTTTAAGGTGGTGGGTATGAAATACAAATCTAATTTTTCCAAGAATTGTAGCACTGCCCCTGCCCCCATGAAATTAAATTATAATTTCACTGTTGAACATGATATATAACTGTTTTGAATAAGAGTGAAATAGAAGCCTGAATTTAGATATGCACCAAGCCCTATATGACAGACTAATTTACATATAGTATTTTTGATAACAACCTAATTAGATATTGTTTTTCATGGCTTACTATAATTCTGAGAAACTACTGTTAACAACATACATTTATACTACCACTTAACTAAATGGGGACATATAAATACATAAATTTTTAAAGAAAAAATTCAAGTTTGAGAAATAAAACTTTAATTATTTACTTTTTTGAAGCTGCATTTATATAAAAAGGTATATGCTTTATGATACTTTTCACAATGTAATAAATTTATATTCCAATTTTCTCATAAATGAAAGATAAAAATATTTTGTTGGCTGGGCACAGTGGCTCACACCTGTAATCCCTGTACTTTGGGAGGCCAAGGCGGGTGGATCACAAGGTTAGGAGATCAAGACCAGCCTGGCCAATATGGTGAAACCTTGTCTCTACTAAAAATACCAGAACATTAGCTGGGCATGGTGGCAGGCACCTATAATCCCAGCTACTCAAGAGGCTGAGGCGGAGAACTGCTTGAACCCAGGAGGCAGAGGTTGCAGTGAGCCGAGATCATGCCACTGCACTCCAGCCTGGGTGACAAAGCTAGACTTCATCTCAAAAAAAAAAAAAAAATTTTTTTTTTGTTCCTTGAAAATAACATCTCTCTTCTTCTAACCCCAGTAAGAACAATTAATGTGTCCTTAATTTCAAGATTTTTGTTGTTGTCATCCACATCGTCTTTTTCATGAAGTATAATATTTGGAGAGAGAGAGAGAGATGTAAAAAATCAAAGAGAAAACCTGCTTTTGGAATGCAACAATTCTAAATCATTTCACCAAGAAGCACCTTTTGATACGCTGGCCTGAACTTTTAATATAAAACCTAAACAGTACTTATTTCTGAGTAGAATTTTCTCCAGTTTTAGTAACTTCATACATAGCAATACTAAGGACATCAACCTGTGCTTTTGAGATTTTGGTAGGTGTTCTAATAATATAATAGTTTAGATATGGCTCGTTGTCAATGTTGGGTGGACAGAGATTTCATGAATTGGCTACAGAAAACTAACTAAACTCTTAATGACTGAATAATGGTTTGCATTTTACTTGAGCCAAAAAGATGTTTAAGCCATGTACCACCACATTCCCTGCTTAACATTCCTAAGTTTCTTTATTCTTCATAGTTTTCTAATAAACAAATAATTAGTTTTCCTGAGTAAGATTATAAAAAAGTTAACCTTTCTTCCAAAAGTAGAAAGACAAATAAAATGTTGACTCACAATACAAATTTTTACATAGCATTACAGGTGCAGAGATATTGACTGCTGCTCTTCATTATGATTGGCCCACCCCTTAAAAAAAACTGCAACAAAGTATTCAATTGTCTAAAATACTTTGAAGTACAGAAATTAAATGTTTTAGCCCATAAACGTATCCCTCATCTACTGTGTTGCTAGGGAACACATGAGCAAAATCTATCATTCGCACTTCTACTTCAGCAATCTCTTGACAACCAGTGGGAAGATGGTAGAAAACTTTTTCCAGTTGGGAAAGTACATTTCCATTTAAATGTTCCTGTGACATGCTTTTCCATCCATTGTCTTGGTCCAGATTTTCAACTTTCAATGAAGTCTGACTGTGATGCTTTTTTATATACATTTTCCTGTGACGAGCATACATCTTGGACAAGCTTTTGCCTACTGAAGACTCTATTTTTCCATTCACTGTGGAACTTAACACATGAAAGTTATTATTGTACTCTAGTACTTCTGTGTCTGACAGTGGTCCTTTGGACAAAAACTTTTCCGCCAAAATTCTGTCATTCAGTTTTGTAGTGGTTGGCTGAGATGAACCTTCATAAACAAACAGTAATGAACTTGCGTAAAAGTTAAGCTGCTTCTGGTTTTCAAACCACTGCAGAATTTTCTCAATCTTCTGAATACTGGCAGCAACAGCATCTTTTCTTAAGCAGTACCCATTATGAAAAAATCTAGAGACTCCTATAAAAAGAAAAATATGAGCATTAATATCAAATTATGAAATAACTATTATTTGGGAAGTAGACTCATCACAGATGGAATTCTCCAATATTTTCCCCATGATCCCTTATAATTAAGTGAACAGTTAATCTTAGAATTCTAAGAATTCTAGTCAGATATAGAAATATGACCTCAGCTTAATTTCTGCTGAAGATGCTCTTATTACAAAATATTTAAATGACACTAATGTCATATGAAGTATCCTATTTAGATGAAAAGAAATTTATTACAGGTAGACTGGTAGTTTACTTATTTCACTATATTCTCTTAAGAAATAGGATTCCAAGACTTGCTCTATTTGCTACTGTGAGAAATTTTACAGTAAAATTACTTGTTCAGGCTGGGTGCAGTGGCTCACTCCTGTAATCCCAGCACTTTTGGAGGCCAAGGTGGGTGGATCACTTGAGGTCAGGCATTCAAGACCAGCCTGGACAACATGGTAAAACCCTGTCTCTACTAAAATACAAAAATTACGCATGGTGGCACATGCCTGTATTCCCAGGTACTTGGGAGCCTGAGGCACAAGAATCACCTGAACCTGGGAGGTGGAGGTTGCAGTGAGCCAAGGTCATGCTACTGCACTCCAGCCTGGCTGAAAGAGCAAGACTGTCTTTTAAAACAAATATTGTTAGAATCTCATTTAGAGCTAACTAAAACCTAGGGTCAAATTTAGTTATTTTTTAATAGCACCATTACCAAATACAAAACCATGACTCTACTAATTTTCATTTGCTCTCAATAATATTGATTAAGTCCATTTTTCAAAAAAATTAAGCTCACTTTTGGGAATAGCACTTTCCAGGTTAGGGATGCTATTGAAAATTGAGACCTTTAAATGTTTTAACCTATCAGATTATTAGGCCATTTTAAAAACTATGCCTATTTTATCATACTGGAGAATTTGCTTTCTGCTTTTAAATAACGTGTTCCCCCAATTTGTGACAGAAACTACTAAATGATATATTCAGTTATGACTAAATTATTAGCCTGGGAAAATATTTTTTAAATAGCCCATCTGAAAGTTATTTTGCTGTTGATTAAGCACTCCAAGGCAAATACTAATTGTTAAGCTCATGCTATGGATGTTTGCTTTCTATACATAAAATAAGAATTATTCTATAAATTTCTTACACTATGCCTAAGTTCTTCTCTATCTTAGTAGAGCTAAGAATGAACTTGTAATATAATGTTATTTCTAGGAATCTAGGATATTGTTGCTTTTGTAATACCTTGGCCACAAATATTTTAGAAGCATATATGTATGTTAACAGACTTATCAATTTAATGCCACTTAGTTAATCATTATGTAGCTCTAGAAACTTATATAACTCAACTACACATGGGAAAATTCAACAAAAATAACAGTACATGCTACAACACATATTTCAAAGTCTCTTATGTAACAGTTTTAATATACTATGATCTATAATCTTTACTTACAAAATAATTTTAACAACAACCTCTAGTTCCAGTATTGAGCTAGACATTTGGTTCACAGCTGTTCATTATTTTTTTCAGTATATTAATAAGAAAGAAATGAAAATGTAACAGAGGGTCATTCACAGGCCATGGTCTTGATGTATTATGAACCAGGGTTTAAGATTAATCCAATTCTGTAAATCTAAGTTTCATTATTTTTTTAAAAAAGTGTATTATGAATCAAATCGCTTCTCCAAATGAGAACTAAAACTGAAATAACTTTAGAATTATTTTATTAACTGTTCAATCATAAAAGCATTAGATTTTTAAATCCTTACCATCCTTTATAGTTTCTTTTGTTAAGCTTCTTCCATAATGCTGGTTTTGTGTCTCATAGCTATCGGAATGAATATGATACACCTGTCAAAAAAAAGCAGTGAATATTACAAAGCTAATACTCCTTGACCGTGTGAGATTTATCCCAGCAACACAGGGTGGCTAAAGATGAAATCTACTTAGGTAGATTCTAATTCATTCTAATAGAATTGAGAAGAAAAAAAATCCCAGTCATATCAATAGATGCTGAAAAGGCACTTTACAAATTTAACATCCACTGCTGATAAAAACTCTTTGTAATATAAGGATAGATGAATATTTCCAATATGATAAAACTATCTACCTAAACCTACCAGGAGTTAGTTTCAAGTTTAAAGAAGAGAACTGAAAAGGCACTTCTTTTAAAATACAAGAAGCTTTCACAAAAATATTTTATCACAATGTCTTTTATATTATTATCATCTAATATTCTGGAGTTTCTAGCAAATGTAATTAGAAAGAAATTAAAAGTATAATAATTTGAAAAGATGGAGACAACATAAATACTCTGAAGATAATAGTTGTACACTGGAAAAAAAAATTAAAAACAAATACAAATAATAAAATAGATGACATGGCATTTGAATACAAATTAGTAAACAGAAAATAAGCTTTCTAAACACAAATAACTGGTTAGAAAATGTAATGAAAGGAAAGACCCCCATTTATAAAATGTAACCCCTGAAAATACAAAAATAAGCTAAATATGTAAAAGATGTATAAAAAGATATATTTAAGACATTTCTATGACACACATATGTTCTCAAAGAAGATTCAACATAATATATCAATTTTACTTAAATTAATCTACAACTAAAGTGAGATTATAATAAAAATACCAACTTTTTTTTTATGATGTCTCACTCTATTGCCCAGGCTGGAATGAAGTGTCAGGATCTTGGCTCACTGCAACCCCTGCCTCCAGGGTTCAAGTGATTGTCGTACCTCAGCCTCTTGAGTAGCTGGGATTAGAGGCTCGTGACACCACATCTGACTAATTTTTGTATTTCTAGTAGAGGTGGGGTTTTACCATGTTGGCCAGGCTGGTCTCAAACTCCTGAGCTCCTCAAGTGATCCACTCGCCTCAGCTTCCCGAAGCGTTGAGATTACGGGTGTAAGTCACCATACCCGGCCCTAACAATTTTTTTTTAACCAAAAGCCAACTCTGAAGTTCACATATATATATATATATATATATATATATACACACACACACATATATAATATTTTATATATATATAATATTTTATATATATAATATAATATATATATTTTAATATATATATTAAAAGAGCCAAGAAAAGTTAAAATAAGATCAATAAGGTAGAACTAACCTTGCCATCCTACCAGATATTAAAATGTATTTTAGAATCAAACATATGTGAGAATTTAATATGTGATAATGAGATTTTAATCAACAGGAAAGGATTATTAAATGGTGTTAGTCTGATTAAACAGTGATCAGGAAAAACTAAGTTGTATTCATACCTGGTATCTTATGTCAGGATAAATTTCAAATGTATCATAGATTGAAATGATAAAAGGGTCCCTGAAAACATGTAGGAATCCTTGAGTAACTGATAATAACTAGGGACAGCATTTCCAGCTAAAACTCAGAAATGTCGCAACTGGATTTTTTGGTAGATATTATTTGTACATATTTATGGGGTACATGTGACATTTCCTCATAGGCATAGAATGTGTAATGATAAAGTCAGGCTATTTAGGGTATTCACCACTACATATATTTATCATTTCTATGTGTACACAGTGTTTTTGCCATGCAGAAATCGAAAGAAAAATAGGGAAAAAAATCATTTGAAATTCATTTGATAAACAAAGGGCATGTTTACACTTATGTGGGAACAAACAAGAATCCAAAAGTGCTTAAAGTAGGTTTTGTAATAAACATATATGCAGTATTTGCATGTTTAAAATATCTCTAGAAGGATATATAGAGAAAAAATAACTATAATATCTTGTATGGAGGCAGACTATTCAACTGCACAGGTATACCTCATTTTATTGAGTTTCACTTCATTGTGCTTTACAAATACTGCATTATTTACAAATTGAAGGTCTGTGGCAACCCTGCTTGAGCAAATCTATTGGTGCCACTTTTCCAACAGCACATGGTCACTTCATGTCTTTGTATTATAATTTGGTCATTTTTGAAATATTTCAAACATATTATATCTGTGTTGTGATCTGTCATTAGTGATCTCTGATGTTACTCCTGTAATTATTTTGGGATGTCACAAAGCACACCCACATAAGATGGCAAATTTAATTGATAAATATGTATGTTCTGACTGCTCCACCAACCAGCTGTCCCTCCATCTCTCTTCCTCTCCTCAGGCCTCCCTATTCCATGAGACATAACAATATTGAAATTAGGCCAATTAATAACCCTCCAATGGCCTCTAAGTGTTCAAATGAAAGACAATGTCATCTCTCTCACTTTAAATCAAAAGCTAAAGAGTGGGCTGCGCATGGTGGCTCACGCCAGTAATCCCAGAGCTTTGGGAGGCCGAGGTGGGCGGATCATTAGGTCAAGAGATTGAGACCATCCTGGCCAGCATGGTAAAACCCCTTCTCCACTAAAAAATACAAAAATTAGCCAGGTGCAGTGGCACGCACCTGTAGTCCCAGCTACTTGGCAGGCTGAGGCAGGAGAATCACTAGAACCCGAGAGGCAGAGGTTGCAGTGAGCAGAGATCCCGACACTGCACTCCAGTCTGGTGACACAGTGAGACTCCATCTCAGGAAAAAAAAAAAAAAAAAAAAGGTGATTAACTTAGTAAGGAAAGCATGTCGAAAGCAAAGACAGGCCTAAAGCTAGGCCTCTTGTGCCAAACAGCCAAGCTATGAATGCAAAGAAAAAGGTCTTGAAGGAAATTCAGAGTGCTACTGCCTTGAACACACAAATCATAAGAAAGTGAAACAGCCTTATTGCTAATGTGAAGAAAGTTTTAGCAGTTTGGATAGAAGACCAAACCAGCTACAACATTACCTCAAGCCAAAGCCTGATCCAGGGTAAGACTTTAACTCTTTTCAATTCTATTAAGGCTGAGAGTCACTATGAGGAAGCTGCAGAACAAGTGTGAAGCTAGCAGAGGCTGTTTCACAGAACCTAGCAGAAGTTTATGGGAAGATGTTTTTATCATAAAATGCAAGGTGAAGCAGAAAGTGCTGGTGTAGAAACTACAGCAACTTATCCAGAAGACAACTGATAAGAGTTTCTACCCTAAACCACAGGTTCTTAATGTAGATGAAACGGCCTTCTATTTGGGAAAAAAAAAAAAAATGCCACCTACGGTTTTCATAGCTAGAGATAACAGGTCAATACCTGGCTTCAAAGCTTCAAAGGACAGGCTGTCTTGTGTTAGGGGCAAATGCAACTGGTGACTTTAAATTGAATCCTATACTCACTCATTTGTCCTGGAGCTCTTAAGAATTATGCTGAATCTCCCAGCCCTTTAGGAGGCTGAGGCAGAGGCTACCTTGAGGCTAGAGGACAACTTGAGGCAAGGAGCTCAAGAAGAGCCTGAGCATCACAGTGAGACCCCACCTCCACAAAAAAATGTAAAAATTAATTGGGTGTGGTTGCACATGCCTGTAGTCCCAGCTACTCCAGAGGCTGAGGTGGAAGGATTGCTTGAGCCCAGAAGTTGGAGGCTGCAGTGAGCTATGATCATGCCACTACACTCCAGCCTAGGTGATAGAGCAAGACCTTGTCTCAAAAAACAAAAATTTTTTTTGCTGAAAGCCTGTATGACAGTACATCGGCTTATTGATGGAACAACAAAGCCTGGATGACAACACATCTGTTTATAGCATGGTTTACTGAATATTTTCAGCCCACCAATGAGAACTACTGTTCAGAAAATAAGATTCCTTCCAAAATACTACTGCTCATTGATAGTGCACCTGGTCACCTAAGAGCACTGATGATGTACAAGGAGATTAAAGTTGTCTTCATGCCTACTAACGACATTCCTTTTGCAGTTCTATGGATCAAGGAGTAATTTCAACTATTAAGTCTTACTATTTAAGCAATATATTTTGTAAGGCTATAGCTGCCATTGATAGCAATTCCTCTGATGGATTGAGGCAAAGTAAATTGAAAACCTTTGGTAAGAATTCACCATTCTAGATGCCATAAAGAACTAACAGGAGTTTGGAAGAAGTTAATTCCAACCCTCATGGGTGCCTTTGAGAAGTTCAGTTCAAGACTTCAGTGGAAAGAGCAAGAGAACTAGAACTAAAAGTGAGGCCTGAAGATGTGACTGAATTGCTGCAATCTCATGATAAACCTTGAATGGATGAAGAGCGGCTTGCTTGCTTGCTTGTTTTATTGATTGACTGAGATAGGGTCTTGCTGTCACCAGGCTGGAGTGCAGTGGCACGATCATGGCTCACTGCAGTCTCAACTTCTTGTGCTCAAGCATTCCTCCCACTTCAGCCTCTTGAGTAGCTGGCACTACAGGCGTGTGCCACCACGTATTTTTTTTTTGTAGACGGGGTTTTGTCATGTTGCCCAGGCTGGTCTCAAACTCCTGAGCTCAAGTGATCCACTTGCCTTGACCTCCCAAAGTGTTGGGATTACTGGCATAAGCCACTGTACCTGGCCTTAGACTGGCTTCTTACAGATGAACAAAGAAAGTGGTTTCTTGAGATGGAATCTACTCCTAGTAAAGATCCTGTAAACATTGCCGAAATGACAATGAACGATTTAGAATATCACATAAACTTACTTGATAAAGCAGTGGTGGGATCGGAGAGGACTGACTCCAGTTTTGAAAGTTCTACTGTGGGTAAAATTCTATCAAAGAGCAACACATGCTCCAGAGAAAGCTTTCAGTAAAGAAAGAGTAAATTTATGTGGCAAACTTCATTGCTGTCTTATTTTAAGAAATTGCTGCAGGCACTCCAACCTTCAGCAACCACCTCCCTGATCAATCAGGCACTATAGGCAAGAGCCTCTACCAACAAAAGAAAACAATTCACTGAATGCTTAGATGATCATTAGTATTCTTTAGCAATACGTATTTTTAAATTAAAGTATATACGTTGTTTTTTAAAAAATATAATGCAGCCAGACATAGTGTCTCATGCCTTTAATAACAGTGCTTTGGGAGGCTGAGGCAGGAGGATCGCTTGAGCCTAGAAATTTAAGACCAGCCTGGGCAACATGGCAAGGCTCCATCCCTATAAACATTAAACCAGTGTGGTAGCAAAGATATTTCTAAATCAAAAGTTAACATTCCCATCCTAAAAACATGTAAATATGTAGCAAAAAGGTATCCATTTTGTTTTTAATGGAAAGAAGGCTGAAGAACAGGTGTAGGAGGTGAGAATGATAAGCAAAAGCAAGCTCCAGCTTTTCCTGGATTGTACGTCACCATATGAGTTGCTCATTTTGTGACTTCTTTGCAGAAACTGACAAATCGATCCTAAAATTTATGTGGAAATTAAAGGAACACAGAATAGCCAAAACAAATTTGAAAAAGAACAAAGTTGAGGCCAGGTGGCTCACATCTGCAATCCTAGCACTTTGGAGGCTAGAGCAGGAGGATCACTTGGGTCCAGGAGTTTAACACCAGCTGGGCAACAAAGTGAGACACAGTCTCCACAAAATAATTTAAAATTAGTTCGGTGTGATGGTGTACACTTGTAGTCTCAATTATTTGGGAGGCTTAAGTGGGAGGATTGCTTGAGCCCAGTAGTTCAAGACTACAGTAAGACACGATCATGCTACTGTACTCATGCTACTGTACTCATGCTACTGTCACACCATGCCTGGGTGACAGAGCAAAGACACAGTTCCAAAATAAAAACTAAAAAAAAAAAAGAACAAAATTGGAGGACTCATAATTCAAAACTTACTCCAAAGCAACATTAATCAAGATAAGACAGTGTAGTATTGGACATAAGGATAGACAATATGAAACAATGGAAAACATTTATGGTCAATTTATTTTCAGCAAGGGTATCACAATTATTCATTGGGGGAATAACAGTCTTAACAAGTGGTGTTAGGACAACTGGATATCCATACGTAAAAGAATGAAGTTTGACCCCTTCCTTAAAGCACACAAAAAATTAACTTAAAATGTATCAGAAATCTCAAAACAAGAGATAAAACTATAACATTCTTAAAAGAAAAATAGGAGTAAATCTTGACAAGTTTGGATTAGGCAATGGTTTCTTAGATTTTACACCAAAAGCATAAGTAACAACAAAAATAAGTAAATTGGACTTCGAAACTAAAAGTTTGGGGGCTTCAACAAATACTATCAAGTAAAGGAAATTACATTAGAAAAAATACTTGCAAATAAAAAGTTTGACAGATTTATATACAACTCAATAATTAAAAACAAAATGTCTGAATAGACATATTTCTGAAGAAGACATATGTACAGTCAATAATATTGCACATGAAAAGATACTCAATATCATTAATCATTAGAGGAAGGAAAATCAAAACCACAAGGAGATGCTACTCAACACTCACTAGGATGGCTTATAGTAGAAAAACCGAAAGGAACAATGATTTCAAGAATGTAGAGAAAATGGAACCATCATGAACTGCTGGTGGGAATGTAAAATGAATGGTGAAGTCAGCATATGTTCTGACTCACAAGTGGGAGCTAAGCTATGAGTAGACAAAGGCATACAGGGTAATACAATGGATTTTAGACACTCAGAAGGAGAAGGGTAGAAGCGGTGGCTAGGGATTAAAAAAAACTACATATTAGGTACAAGGTATGCTACTCAGGTGATGAGTACACTAAAATTTCAGAATTTACCACTATATAATTCATCCACATATCAAAAAACAATGGTACTCCAAAAGCTACTTAAATAATTTTTTTAAAAAAATAACTCAATAAAATAATGAAGTCACTCTGGAAAAACACTTTGGCAGTTTTGCAAAAAGTTAAACAAAAACTTAACCCTAGGACCTACAAATTTCAGACTTAGGAATCTACCTAAGAGAAATAAAAACATGCCTAAACAGAAAATATTCATAACAGGTATTAATAGCCAAAAAGTAGAAACAACCCAAAGTCCATCAATAAATGAATGGATAAACAAAATGTGGTATATTCATATAATGGAATATTATTTGGCAACAAAAAACAATGTACTGACTTATACTACAACATGGATGAACTTTCGAAACACTAAGCTAAATGAAAGAAGCCAGTCACAAAATACCACACATTGTACTGTATGATTCAATTTATATGAATTGTCCAAAAGAGGCAAATCTATAGAGATAGAAGATGGATTAGTAGTTCCCTAGGGACAGGGAGTTTAGAAGGAAATTGGTAGGGACTGCTAATGTGTATGAATTTTTTTTTGTGGAAGTGATAAAATTGTTCTAAATTGAACGTGGTGATAATTGCCGAAGTCTGAATTGACTAAAACCAGTGAATTGTATACTTAAAATAATAAACAGAATGCTATATAAATGACATCTTGTTAAAGCTATTTGGGAAGAAAAAAAAAAAACCTCTTTAAGAAATAAACAAATCTCTATGTCTAGGGAAACAATATATCCCAGCAGGGCGAAATCATACAATACCTTAATTACTTATTCTGTCTATGTACCCTAAAGGTAATAGAAATCGAAAGAAGAGTTTACTATTATTATTATTCTATTTCAACAGCTTTTGGGGAACAAGTGGGTTTTTGTTACATGGGTAAGTTCTTTAGTGGTGATTTCGGAGATCTTGACGCACCTGTCACCCAAGCAGTGTACACTGTACCAAATGTGTAGTCTCTTATCCCTCACCTGCATCCCAGCCTTCCTCAAGTCCCCAAAGTCCATTATCTCATTCTTATGCTTTTGCATCTTCAACGCTTAGCTCCCACTTGTGAGAGCATATGGTATTTGGTTTTCCATTCTTGAGTTCCCTTAGAATAATGGTCTCCAAGTCATTATTTCATTCCTTTTTATGGCTGAGTAATACTCCATGGTGTGTGTGTGTGTGTGTGTGTGTGTGTGTGTGTGTGTGTGCGCGCGCATAAATATATATATATGTATGTATGTATGTATATCTCACATTTTCTTTATCCACTCATTGGTTGACGGGTATTTAGACTGGTTCTGTATTTTTACAATTGCAAATTGTACTGCTATAAACATGCGTATGCGAGTGTCTTTTTTATTTAACAACTTCTTTTCCTTTGGGTAGATACCCAGTAGTGAGATTGCTAAATCAAATGATAGTTCTACTTTTAGTTCTTTAAGTGATCTCCATAATGTTTTCCATAGTGGTTGTGCTAGTTTACATTCCCACCAGCAGTGTAAAAGTGCTCCCTTTTCAACACATCCTTGCCAACATCTGTTATCTTTTTTATTTTTTAATTATGGCCATTCCTGCAGGAGTAAGGTAGTATTTCCTTGCGATTTTAATTTGCATTTCTCTATTAGTGATATTGAGCATTTGTTTATATGTTTGTTGGCCATTTGTATATCTTCCTTTGACAATTGTCTATTCATGTCCTTTGCTCACTTTCTGAAGGGACTGGTTTTCCTTTGCAAATTTGTTTGAATTCCTAGCAGATTCCAGAGAGTAGTCCTTTGTCAGATGCATAGTTTGCAAACATTTTCTCCCACTCTGTGGGTTGACCGTTTATTCTGCTGATTATTTATTTTGCTGTGCAGAAGCTTTTAAGTTTAATTAGGTCCCATTTATTTATTTTTGTTTTGTGGCATTTGCTTTTGGGTTCTTGGTCATAAATTCTTTGTCTAAGCCAATTGTAGAAGAGTTTTTCCAATGTTATCGTCTAGAGTTTTTATGGTTTCAGGTATTAGATTCAAGTCTTTCATCCATCTTGAGTAGAGTTTTGTATAAAGTGAAAGATGAGGATTCAGTTTCACTCTTCCACATGTGGCTTGCCAATTATGCCAGCACCACTTGTTGGATAGGGTGTCCTTTACCTTTACCAATTTATGTTTTTGCATGCTCTGTTGAAGGTCGGTTGGCTGTATAAGTATTTGGCTTTATTTCTGGGTTCTCAATTCTGTTCCACTGCTCTATGTGCCTATTTTTATACAAGTACCATGCTGCTTTGGTAACTATATCCTTGTAATATAGTTTGTAGTCGGGTAATGTGAAGCCTACAGATTTGTTCTTTTTGCTTAGTATTTCTTTGGCTATACAGACCCTTTTTCGGCTCCACAGGATTTTAAGATTTTTTTTTTTTTTTTGGTAGTTCTGAGAAGAATGATAATGGTATTTTGATGGGCATTGCATTGAATCTGTAGATTGCTTTTGGCAGTATGGTCATTTTCACAACATTGACTCTACACATTCATGAGCATGGGATGTGTTTCCATTTGTTTGTGTCAGCCATGATTTCTTTCAGCAGTGTGTTATAGTTTTCCTTGTAGAAATCTTTCACCTCCTTGGTCAAGCATATACCTAAGTACTTTTATTTTTTATTTTGTAGCTGTTATAAAAGAGATTTAAATTCTTGATTTGATCCTTAGCTTGGTAGTTGTTGGTGTATATAGCAGTACTATTGATTTGTGTACACTGAATTTGTATCCTGAAACTTTATTGAATTCAATTATTAGCTCTAAGAACTCTTTGGGTAAGTCTCTAGGATTTCCTAGGTATACAATCATGTCACTGGCAAACAGTCACCGTTTGATTTCCTCGTTTGATCTGGATGTCCTTTATTTCTCTCTCTTGTCTGACTGCTCTGGCTAGGAACTCCAGTACTATGTTGAATAGAAGTGGTGAAGTGGGCAACCTTGTCTTGTTCCAGTACTCAGGGTAAATGCTTTCAACTTTTCCCTATTCAGTATGATGATGGCTATGGGTTTGACATAGACAGCTTTTATTATTTTGAAGTATGCCCCTCTAACATCAATTTTGCTCAGGGTTTTTATCATAAAGGTATGCAAGATTTTGTGAAATGCTTTTCTGCGTCTATTGAGATGATCATATGATTTTTATTTTCAATTCTGTTTATGTGACGTATCACATTTATAGACTGGTGTATGTTAAATAATCCCTGAATCCCTGGTATGAAACCCACTTGATCATGGTGCATTATGTTTTCACTATGCTGTTGAATTTGGTTAGCTAGTATTTTGTTGAGGATTTTTGCATCTATGCTCATCAAGGATACTGGTCGGTAGTTTTGTTTTTTTGTTATGTCCTTTGCTGGTTTTGGTATTAGGGTAATATTGGCTTCACCGAATGATTTAGGGAGGATTCCCTCTTTCTTTATCTTTTGGAATTTCACTAAGATTGATAACAATTCTTCTTTGAACGTCTGACAGAACTCAGCTGTGAATCCATCAGGTCCTGGACTTTTTTTCTTGGCAATTCCTTTATTACTGTTCCAATCTCACTGTTTGTTATTGGTCTGTTCAGAGTTTCTATTTTTTCCTGATTTAATGTAGGAAGGTTGTACATTTCCAGGAATTTATTCATTTCCTCTAGATGTTCTAGTTTGTGTACATAAACGTGTTCATAGTAGCCCTGAATGATCTTTTGTATTTCTGTGGTATCAGTTGTAATATCACCAGTTTTGTTTCTAATTAAGCTTATTTGGATCTTCTCTCTTCTTGGTTAATCTAGCTAATGGTCTATTGATTTTGTTTATCTTTTCAAAGAACCAGCTTTTTGTTTCACTTCTATTTTGCATTATGTTTTGTTGTTGTTTCAATTTTATTTAGTTCTGCCCGGATCTTTGCTATTTCTTTTCTTCTGCTGGGTTTGGGTTTGGGTTTGGTTTGTTCTTGTTTCTCTAGTTCCTTGAGATGTGACATTAAGTTGTCTACCTATGCTCTTTCAGACTTTTTGTTGTAGGTATTTAATGCTATGAACTTTACTTTTGGCACCACTTTTGCTGCATCCCAGAGGTTTCGGTAAGTTGTATCACTAATATTATTCAGTTTAAAGAATTTTTACATTTCCATCTTGTTCACGCAAAAATCATTTAAGAGCAGATTATTTAATTTCCATGTATTTGTATGGTTTTGAGGGTTACTTTAGGAGTTAATTTCTAGTTTTATTCTGCTGTGGTCTCAGAAGATACTTGTTATGATTTTGATTTTCTTGCATTTATTGAGACTTGTTTTGTGGCCTATCATATGGCTTATCTTGGAGAACATTCCATGTGCTGATGAACAAAATGTTGTTTCTGCAGTTGTTGGGTAAAATGTTCTGTAAATATCTGTTAAAGTCCATTTGTTTTAGGGCATAGTTTAAGTTTGCTGTTTCTTTGTTGACTTCTGTCTTGCACTGTTAAGTGCTGTCAGCGGAGTACTGAAGTACCCCAATATTATTGTGTGTTGTTATCTCATAGGTCTAGTAATAATTATTTTATGAATTTAGGAGCTCCAGTGTTAGGTGTATATATATTTAGGATTGTGATGAACTTTTTGCAATGAATTTCCCAGGAGTTCTTTGAGCTTCTTGTATTTGGATGTCTAGATCTCTAATACGGCCAGAGAAGTTTTCCTCAATTATTCCCTCAGATAAGTTTTCCAAACTTTTAGATTTCTCTTCTTCAAGAAGACCAACTATTCTTAGGTTTGGTCACTTAACATAATCCCAAATTTCTTGAAGGCTCTGTTCCATTAAAAAAAATTTTTTTTTCTTTGTCTTTGTCTGATTGGGTTAATTCCAAACCCTTGTCTTTGAGCTCTGAAATTCTTTCTTCTACTTGTTCTAGTCTATTGTTGAAACTTTCCACTGCATTTTGTATTTCCCTAAGGTATCTTTCATTTCCAGAAGGTGTGATTGTTTTTTCTTTATGATATCTATTTCTCTGGAAAATTTCT